>NC_084624.1:47446925-47746925 GCF_033978795.1 Nerophis ophidion
GAACTATCAACCAACCAATCAATCAATCAATGTTTACTTATATAGCCCTAAATCACTAGTGTCTCAAAGGGCTGCACAAACCACTACCACATCCTCGGTAGGCCCACATAAGGGCAAGGAAAACGTCAGTGACAATGATGACTATGAGAACCTTGGAGACCGAAAGCAATGGATGTGGAGCGGGTCTAACATGATACTGTGAAAGTCCAATCCATAATGGATCCAACACAACCGCGAGAGTCCAGTCCAAAGCAGATCCAACACAGCAGCGAAAGTCCCGTCCACAGTGGAGACAGCAGGAAACCATCCCAAGCGTCCCCAGCCGACACCCAGGCGAGCGGTCCATCCTGGGTCCCGACTCTGGACGAGCGGTCCATCCTGGGTCCCGACTCTGGACAGCCAGTACTTCATCCACGGCCATTGGACTGGACCCCCTCCACAAGGGAGAGGAGAAAAAGAAAAGAAACGGCAGATCAACTGGTCTAAAAAGGGGGTCTATTTAAAGGCTATGGGAGACCGGGCTTTCTGCTCCGCTGCTCCCAGTCTGTGGAACGCTCTCCCTGACCACCTGAGGGCACCTCAGACTGTGGATGCTTTTAAAAAAGGCTTAAAAACCCTTCTTTTAAAAAAAAGATATATGCATACTAGTTCTAGCTATTAGGCTGTTCTTGTTTTTATGTTTTATTTATTGTTATTATATTTTTATTGTTACTATTAGGGACAGCGTGGCGCAGTGGAAGAGTGGCCGTGCGCAACCCGAGGGTCCCGGGTTCAAATCCCACCTAGTACCAACCTCGTCACGTCCGTTGTGTCCTGAGCAAGACACTTCACCCTTGCTCCTGATGGGTGCTGGTTGGCGCCTTGCATGGCAGCTCCCTCCATCAGTGTGTGAATGTGTGTGTGAATGTGGAAGTAGTGTCAAAGCGCTTTGAGTACCTTGAAGGTAGAAAAGCGCTAAACAAGTACAACCCATTTATCATTTATTTATTTATCATCCACGGCCATTGGACCGGACCCCCTCCACAAGGGAGAGTGGGACAGAGGAGAAAAAGAAAAGAAACGGCAGATCAACTGGTCTAAAAAGGGGGTCTATTTAAAGGCTATGGGAGCCTGGGCTTTCTGCTCCGCTGCTCCCAGTCTGTGGAACGCTCTCCCTGACCACCTGAGGGCACCTCAGACGGTGGATGCTTTTAAAAAAGGCTTAAAAACCCTTCTTTTTAAAAAAAGATATATGCATACTAGTTCTAGCTATTAGGCTGTTCTTGTTTTTATATTTTGTTTATTTTTATTGTTACTATTTATTTTAATCAATTTTTTCATTAATTTTTTAACACACTGTAGCACTTTGAGGTTGTTTGCTCAATGTAACGTGTATTTTACAAATAAAATCAATTATTATTATTAACTTTTGCACTACTAAAAAAAAATACAAATAAAGGAATGATTATGAGCACAATGGTGACATGCAAGACGGTCATAGTCATGCTGGTAGGTAAAAAAATAAAAAGTCTGGTCCACTTACGCACAGGTCCTTGATTGCTTGGAATACCTGAGAAGAGAACACACCAGCAACGTTTCAGTACAACATGCATACTTGTTCTTGTGGTTTTTGAAAGCAGCAAGAGACATCGTCCGCTGCGTGGACTCTAAGCCTCGAATGAGTTACATAGTCATGTTGCGTCAACAGACCCAGATCCCAATATCAAGTCTGAGTAAATAAGTGCGCTTCTTAAACGTATTTGAGATCCTCGCATTTCATCCATCTGCACGCCAGAAACTGTGACCGAATGCAATTTTTCAATCCATTGGAAAACATACACTACTTCATTTGTAGGGTTCCCGGTCCAATGTTGTCGGTTTTGATTTGTGAGCACATCAAAATCCAGGCAAATAAACCACCTTTCTTACAAGTACTATTATCACTGAAAGACGAGTTGACAAACTTATAGGCGTGTTACCATTTGGGGGTCGGTTGTACGGAATATGTACTGTACTGTGCAATCTACTAATAAAAGTTTCGATCAATCAATCAATCATGTTCAGTGTTTCCCCCAGAAAATGTGTTAGTTAAGGTGGTGACTTTCCAGGGGGTGGGTGGGTGTAAGGATCGGTGTAACTCGGCCTGTCGCCATCACGTCTCCACCTCGTCGCTGCCACCACAGCCTGGTTGGGGGCGATAGACTACAGACTGCGGTGAAGTAGGCCGGCTTCGTCGCGTGAAGACAACTTTTGGTTGTGTTTTCCGCTGCATTTGCTGAATGGCAATATGCGATATATATCTCGATATTTTTTCCATGAAGTAAAAACAAAACAGTCCTAACTACCTGAGATACTACAAACCCCCGTTTCAATATGAGTTAGATGTAAATATAAACAGAATACAATGATTTGCAAATTATTTTCAACCCATATTCATTTGAATATGCTACAAAGACAACATATTTGATGTTCAAACTGATAAACTTTTTATTTTTGCAAATAATCATTAAAATTAGAATTTGATGCCAGCAACAGGTGACAAAGAAGTTGGGAAAAGTGGCAAAAAAATACTGATAAAGTTGAGGAATGCTCATCAAACACTTATTTGGAACATCCCACAGGTGTGCGGGCTAATTGGGAACAGGTGGGTGCCATGATTGGGTATAAAAGCAGCTTCCATGAAATGCTAATTAATTGACAAACAAGGATGGGGCGAGGGTCACTACTTTGTAAGCAAATTGTCGAACAGTTTTAGAACAACATTTTTTAAGTAACTATTACAAGGAATTTAGGGATTTTACCATCTACGGTCCGTAAAATCATCAAAAGGTTCAGAGAATCTGGAGAAATCACTGCACGTAAGCGCTGGTATTACGGACTCTTGATCCCTCAGGCGGTACTGCATCAAAAAGCGACATCAGTGTGTAAAGGATATCACCACATGGGCTCAGGAACACTTCATAAAACCACTGTCAGTAACTACAGTTGGTCGCTACATCTGTAAGTGCAAGTTAAAACTCCACTCTGCAAAGCGAAACCCATTAATCAACAACACTCAGAAACACCGCCGGCTTGGCTGGGCCCCAGATCATCCAAGATGGACTGTTGCAAAGTGGAAAAGTGTTCTGTGGTCTGACGAGTCCGCATTTCAAATTATATTTGGAAACTGTGTACGTGGTGTCCTCCGGTACAAATAGGAAAAAAAAAAACTCTGGATTGTTTTAGGCGCAAAGTTGAAAAGCCAGCATCTGTGATGGTATGGGGGTGCATTAGTGCCCAAGGCATGGGTAACTTACACATCTGTGAAGTCACCATTAATGCTGAAAGGTACATACAGGTTTTGGAACAACATATGTTGTCATCCAAGCAACGTTATCATGGACGCCCCTGCTTATTTCAGCAAAACAATGCAAAGCCACGTGTAGTAAAAGAGTGCGGGTACTTTCCTGGCCCGCCTGCATTTCAGACATGTCTCCCATGGAAAATGTGTGGCGCATTATGAAGCGTAAACTACGACAACAAGACCCCGGACTGTTGAACAACTTAAGCTGTACATAAAGCAAGAATGGGAAAGAATTCCACTTTCAAAGCTTCAACAATTAGTTTCCTCAGTTCCCAAACGTTTATTGAGTGTTGTTAAAAGAAAAGGTGATGTAACACAGTGGTGAACATGCCCTTTCCCAACTACTTTGGCACGTGTTGCAGCCATGAAATTCTAAGTTTATTATTATTTGGAAAAAAAATAAAACAATTATCAGTTTGAACATCAAATATGTTGTCTTTGTAGCATATTCAACTGAATATGGGTTGAAAATGATTTGCAAATCATTGTATTCTGTTTATATTTACATCTAACACAATTTCCCAACTCATATGGAAACGGGGTTTGTAAAATAATGACTTACAAAGTCAAATTAACGACTTACTGTAAAGAAGGCGTGCTAACCGCTAAGCTCGCCGCTAAGCAACATTGAAACCATAGAAAAATAAAGGCTTAGTAAAATGTATAAAGTGCAAATTAGGGTTGTAAGGCACACCGCTATTGGTATCGTACCGCGATACTAAGGAATCCTATTCGGTACTATACCGCCTCTGAGAAGTACCGGTTCTTCACACTTAATCCGATACTGTTCTAAATAAAGGAGACATTATTGGCTTTATTTTAACAAAAAAATGTTTCGGTCCATTAAACATATGTTTCTTATTTCAAATTTTTTCTTCCATAAAATAGTGAACATACAAGACAACTTGACTTTTATTAGTAAGTAAGCAAACAGAGACTCCTAATTTAGTTGCAGTAACACATTGTGTCATTTATCCTTCTATTATTTTCTCAACATTATTAAGGACAAGTGGTAGAAAATGAATTATTAATCTACTTAATTTCTCTTTTAACATGTTCTATCTAAACTACTTTACTAATCACTTGTTCTTCTGTTGTTTGGAGGCTTCACATTAGTTTTGGATGATACCACAAATTTGGGTATCAATCCGATACCAAATCATTACAGGATCATACATTGGTCATAATCAAAGTCCTCATAAGTCCAGGGACACATTTACTGAGTTTATAAACATAATTTAAATGGAAAAAAAAAATGAAAGAAGATGCCCAAAAATGTGAATCATAGTAGTATCGACTAGATACGCTATTGTACTTGGTATCATTACAGTAAGTGAAGTGATTTATATTTATATAGCGCTCTTTCTCTAGTGATTCAAAGCGCTTTACATAGTGAAACCCAATATCTAAGTTACATTTAAACCAGTGTGGGTGGCACTGGGAGCAGGTGGGTAAAGTGTCTTGCCCAAGGACACAACGGCAGTGACTAGGATGGCGGAAGCGGGGATCGAACCTGCAACCCTCAAGTTGCTGGCACGGCCGCTCTACCAACCGAGCTATACCGCCCCAGTACCAGGTCCACAGTACCGTGTCTATTCTCCAGACCCTTCTAACCTCCTTCTTACATTTTCTCATAGCTTTTGCACTTTTCTGATTGTCTTCCAGGGGTCTTTCATGCCGTTGAAACCATAGTCCTGACTCTAAGTGTTGCTCTTTGCATGAAGCCCCCCACTAAAGAAAGTCAGCGGTTGGGTCTTCTGAGAAATGGAGGGCAAACCAGTATTGCCCTCTGCAGCCACAACGGGTCTGATCAAACTGCAGCCATCGAGTCATCTTACCCTGCAAAGCCTGTTTGGAACATGAGACTCGTGGACTCTCCCCCTGCAAAGTGGACTGTCAAAGTCATTCTTCAAGTCATTCTTCTTCCGCGTCAAGGATTGTCCTCGGTTTTGCAGGAAAAGCTCGGTTCTGTTTGTTTGTTTGGCATCTACGTCCTCATAGCAACACATTTATTTACAAACCCAGTTTCCATAAGAGTTGGGAAATTAGATGTAAATATAAACAGAATACAATGATTTGCAAATCCTTTTCAACCCATATTCATATTCAATTCAATTTCGATGTCAAATATTCCCAAAAAACATTTGAAATGTGGACTCGTCATACCAGAGAACACTTTTCCACTTTGCATCAGTCCATCTTAGATGATCCCAGGCCCAGAGAAGCCGGCAACGTTTCTGGATGTTGTTGATAAATGGCTTTCGCTTTGAATAGTAGAGCTTTAACTTGCACTTACAGATGTAGCGACCAACTGTATTTAGTGGGGGACGGCGTGGCGAGGTTGGGAGAGTGGCCGTGCCAGCAACCTGAGGGTTCCTGGTTCAATCCCCACCTTGTTGTGATCCGGCTTCCGGATCACACATCTCTAGCATGTTTATGTCCTTTTTGTACTGTCCTCGGTTTTGTAGGAAAAGCTCGGTTCTGTTTGTTTGTTTGGCATCTACGTCCTCATAGCAACACATTTATTTACAAACCCAGTTTCCATATGAGTTGGGAAATGGTGTTAGATGTAAATATAAACAGAATACAATGATTTGCAAATCCTTTTCAACCCATATTCATATTCAATTCAATTTCGATGTCAAATATTCCCAAAAAACATTTGAAATGTGGACTCGTCATACCAGAGAACACTTTTCCACTTTGCATCAGTCCATCTTAGATGATCCCAGGCCCAGAGAAGCCGGCAACGTTTCTGGATGTTGTTGATAAATGGCTTTCGCTTTGAATAGTAGAGCTTTAACTTGCACTTACAGATGTAGCGACCAACTGTATTTAGTGGGGGACGGCGTGGCGAGGTTGGGAGAGTGGCCGTGCCAGCAACATGAGGGTTCCTGGTTCAATCCCCACCTTGTTGTGATCCGGCTTCCGGATCACACATCTCTAGCATGTTTATGTCCTTTTTGTACTGTCCTCGGTTTTGTAGGAAAAGCTCGGTTCTGTTTGTTTGTTTGGCATCTACGTCCTCATAGCAACACATTTATTTACAAACCCAGTTTCCATATGAGTTGGGAAATGGTGTTAGATGTAAATATAAACAGAATACAATGATTTGCAAATCCTTTTCAACCCATATTCATATTCAATTCAATTTCGATGTCAAATATTTCCCAAAAACATTTGAAATGTGGACTCGTCATACCAGAGAACACTTTTCCACTTTGCATCAGTCCATCTTAGATGATCCCAGGCCCAGAGAAGCCGGCAACGTTTCTGGATGTTGTTGATAAATGGCTTTCGCTTTGAATAGTAGAGCTTTAACTTGCACTTACAGATGTAGCGACCAACTGTATTTAGAGGGGGACGGCGTGGCGAGGTTGAGAGAGTGGCCGTGCCAGCAACCTGAGGGTTCCTGGTTCAATCCCCACCTTGTTGTGATCCGGCTTCCGGATCACACATCTCTAGCATGTTTATGTCCTTTTTGTACTGTCCTCGGTTTTGTAGGAAAAGCTCGGTTCTGTTTGTTTGTTTGGCATCTACGTCCTCATAGCAACACATTTATTTACAAACCCAGTTTCCATATGAGTTGGGAAATGGTGTTAGATGTAAATATAAACAGAATACAATGATTTGCAAATCCTTTTCAACCCATATTCATATTCAATTCAATTTCGATGTCAAATATTCCCAAAAAACATTTGAAATGTGGACTCGTCATACCAGAGAACACTTTTCCACTTTGCATCAGTCCATCTTAGATGATCCCAGGCCCAGAGAAGCCGGCAACGTTTCTGGATGTTGTTGATAAATGGCTTTCGCTTTGAATAGTAGAGCTTTAACTTGCACTTACAGATGTAGCGACCAACTGTATTTAGTGGGGGACGGCGTGGCGAGGTTGGGAGAGTGGCCGTGCCAGCAACCTGAGGGTTCCTGGTTCAATCCCCACCTTGTTGTGATCCGGCTTCCGGATCACACATCTCTAGCATGTTTATGTCCTTTTTGTACTGTCCTCGGTTTTGTAGGAAAAGCTCGGTTCTGTTTGTTTGTTTGGCATCTACGTCCTCATAGCAACACATTTATTTACAAACCCAGTTTCCATATGAGTTGGGAAATGGTGTTAGATGTAAATATAAACAGAATACAATGATTTGCAAATCCTTTTCAACCCATATTCATATTCAATTCAATTTCGATGTCAAATATTCCCAAAAAACATTTGAAATGTGGACTCGTCATACCAGAGAACACTTTTCCACTTTGCATCAGTCCATCTTAGATCATCCCAGGCCCAGAGAAGCCGGCAACGTTTCTGGATGTTGTTGATAAATGGCTTTCGCTTTGAATAGTAGAGCTTTAACTTGCACTTACAGATGTAGCGACGAACTGTATTTAGTGGGGGACGGCGTGGCGAGGTTGGGAGAGTGGCCGTGCCAGCAACCTGAGGGTTCCTGGTTCAATCCCCACCTTGTTGTGATCCGGCTTCCGGATCACACATCTCTAGCATGTTTATGTCCTTTTTGTACTGTCCTCGGTTTTGTAGGAAAAGCTCGGTTCTGTTTGTTTGTTTGGCATCCACGTTCTCATAGCAACACATTTATTTACAAACCCAGTTTCCATATGAGTTGGGAAAAGGTGTTAGATGTAAATATAAACGGAATACAATGATTTGCAAATCCTTTTCAACCCATATTCATATTCAATTCAATTTCGATGTCAAATATTTCCAAAAAACATTTGAAATGTGGACTCGTCATACCAGAGAACACTTTTCCACTTTGCATCAGTCCATCTTAGATGATCCCAGGCCCAGAGAAGCCGGCAACGTTTCTGGATGTTGTTGATAAATGGCTTTCGCTTTGCATAGTAGAGCTTTAACTTGCACTTACAGATGTAGCAACCAACTGTATTTAGTGGAGGACGGAGAGTGGCCGTGCCAGCAACCTGAGGGTTGTGAAGTGTGAAGTGAATCATATTTATATAGCGCTTTTCTCTAGTGACTCAAAGCGCTTTACTATAGTGAAACCCAATATCTAAGTTACATTTAAACCAGTGTGGGTGGCACTGGGAGCAGGTGGGTAAAGTGTCTTGCCCAAGGACACAACGGCAGTGACTAGGATGGCAGAAGCGGGAATCGAACCTGCAACCCTCAAGTTGCTGGCACGGCTGCTCAACCACCGTTCCTGGTTCAATCCCCACCTTGTTGTGATCCGGCTTCCGGATCACACATCTCTAGCATGTTTATGTCCTTTTTGTACGGTCCTATGTTTTGATCATGTTTTGGACCCTACCGATCCCGTTTGTTAGCGCACTTCCTTGTTTTGTATTGTCACCATGGCAACCTACTTACGCCTCCTGCACGGACTCACTACGCACACCTGTTTTGAATTACTTGTGTTGTATTTAAGACCACCTGCTACCTTAGTTCCTTCTGGCTGTTTGGTTTGCTCACGCAACAAGTTACGATCTGTTATTCTTCATCGTTTTTACTCTGCTAAGTTTTAGCTTAGCTTTCCGCGCTAAGCTTATGGACTTTTCGAACTCTACCCTTGCTACAAGTAGCATTTAGCTTTCCGCCTTTTCTTTTCCTTTGTCAAGTGTTTTGTTGTGTTTTATTATTAAATCTGGCTCCTACCTCAACCCCTGCTTGCTCCCGTCTTTGGCATCTTGGGGCCGACACCTCCGCGCATCACAATGCGCCCACCAAATCGTAACACACCTTCTACCAACCTCGTCACGCCTGTTGTGTCCTTGAGCAAGACACTTCACCCTTGCTCCTGATGGTTCGTGGTTAGGGCTTTGCATGGCAGCTCCCGCCATCAGTGTGTGAATGTGTGTGTGTATGGGTGAATGTGGAAGTAGTGTCAAAGCGCTTTGAGTACCTTGAAGGTAGAAAAGCGCTAAGTGGTTTTCTGAAGTGTTCCTAGGCCCATGTGGTGATATCCTTTAGAGATTGATGTCCGTTTTTGATACAGTGCCGTCTGAGGGATGGAAGGTCACGGTCATTCAATGTTGGTTTCCGGCCATGCTGCTTACGTGGAGTGATTTCTCCAGATTCTCTGAACCTTTTGATGATATTATGGAGCGTAGATGTTGAAATCCCTAAATTTCTTGCAATTGTACTTTGAGAAAGGTTGTTCTTAAACTGTTTGACTATTTGCTCACACAGTTGTGGACAAAGGGGTGTACCTCGCCCCATCCTTTCTTGTGAAAGACTGAGCATTTTTTGGGAAGCTGTTTTTATACCCAATCATGGCACCCACCTGTTCCCAATTAGCCTGCACACCTATGGGATGTTCCAAATAAGTGTTTGATGAGCATTCCTCAACTTTATCAGTATTTATTGCCATTTTTCCCAACTTCTTTGTCACGTGTTGCTGGCATCAAATTCTTAGGTTAATGATTAATGAATCGGTAATCAAGATTTGGACAATATTGGATATCGGCACAAAAAAAAATCCATTATCGGACATCTCTAAATAAAATGCATTTAAAAAAATTGTGTAATACCTGCAAAATGAACGAGCGCCATGATAAACAACTTTAACACTGTTACAAATATGCGCCGCACTGTGAACCCACACCAAAATAAGAATGACAAAACACATTTTTGGCAGAACATCCACACCGTAACACAACATCAACACAACAGAACGAATACCCAGAACCCCTTGCAACACTAACTCTTCCGGGACACCACAATATACCCAACCCCTTGTTGGCATTTTTTTCCACAACTTGAGTTGATTTATTTTGGAAAACTGTGTTACATTGTTTAATGCATCACAACAAAATTAGGCATAATAATGTGTTAATTCCACAACTGTATATATCGGTATTGGTTGATATCGGAATCGGTAATCAAGAGTTGGACCGTATTGGATATCGACACAAAAAAAAATCCATTATCGGACATCTCTAAATAAAATGCATTTAAAAAAATTGTGTAATACCTGCAAAATGAACGAGGCCATGATAAACAACTTTAACACTGTTACAAATATGCGCCGCACTGTGAACCCACACCAAAATAAGAATGACAAAACACATTTTTGGCAGAACATCCGCACCGTAACACAACATCAACACAACAGAACGAATACCCAGAACCCCTTGCAGCACTAACTCTTCCGGGACACCACAATATACCCAACCCCTTGTTGGCATTTTTTTCCATAACTTGAGTTGATTTATTTTGGAAAACTGCGTTACATTGTTTAATGCATCACAACAAAATTAGGCATAATAATGTGTTAATTCCACGACTGTATATATCGGTATTGGTTGATATCGGAATCGGTAATCAAGAGTTGGACAATATTAGATATCGGCACAAAAAAAAATCCATTATCGGACATCTCTAAATAAAATGCATTAAAAAAAAATTGTGTGATACCTGCAAAATGAACGAGCGCCATGATAAACAACTTTAACACTGTTACAAATATGCGCCACACTGTGAAACCACACCAAAACAAGAATGACAAAACACATTTTGGGAGAACATCCGCACTGTAACACAACATCAACACAATAGAACAAATACCCAGAACCCCTTGCAGCACTAACTCTTCCGGGACGCCACAATATACCCAACCCCTTGTTGGCATTTTTTTCCATAACTTGAGTTGATTTATTTTGGAAAACTGTGTTACATTGTTTAATGCATCACAACAAAATTAGGCATAATAATGTGTTCATTCCACGACTGGTTGATATCGGAATCGGTAATCAAGAGTTGGACAATATTGGATATCGGCACAAAAAAAAATCCATTATCGGACATCTCTAAATAAAATGCATTAAAAAAAAATTGTGTGATACCTGCAAAATGAACGAGCGCCATGATAAACAACTTTAACACTGTTACAAATATGCGCCACACTGTGAAACCACACCAAAACAAGAATGACAAAACACATTTTGGGAGAACATCCGCACTGTAACACAACATCAACACAATAGAACAAATACCCAGAACCCCTTGCAGCACTAACTCTTCCGGGACGCCACAATATACCCAACCCCTTGTTGGCATTTTTTTCCATAACTTGAGTTGATTTATTTTGGAAAACTGTGTTACATTGTTTAATGCATCACAACAAAATTAGGCATAATAATGTGTTCATTCCACGACTGGTTGATATCGGAATCGGTAATCAAGAGTTGGACCATATTGGATATCGGCACAAAAAAAAATCCATTATCGGACATCTCTAAATAAAATGCATTAAAAAAAATTGTGTAACACCTGCAAAATGAACGAGCGCCATAATAAACAACTTTAACACTGTTACAAATATGCGCCGCACTGTGAACCCACACCAAAATAAGAATGACAAAACACATTTTTGGCAGAACATCCGCACCGTAACACAACATCAACACAACAGAAAAAATACCCAGGATCCCTTGCAGCACTAACCGGGACGTGACAATATACACCCCCCGCTTAATTCCACGACTGTATTTATTGGTATCAGTTGAGTTGGAAAATGTCGGATATTGGCCAAAAAAAAGCCATTATTGGACATCTCTAAATAAAATGCATGAAAAAAATGGTGTAATACCTGCAAAATGAACGAGCGCCATAATAAACAACTTTAACACTGTTACAAATATGCGCCGCGCTGTGAACCCACACCAAAATAAGTATGACAAAACACATTTTTGGCAGAACATCCGCACCGTAACACAACATCAACACAACAGAAAAAATACCCAGAACCCCTTGCAGCACTAACCGGGACGTGACAATATACACCCCCCGCTTAATTCCACGACTTTATCGGTATCAGTTGAGTTGGAAAATATCGGATATTGGCCAAAAAAAAGCCATTATCGGACATCTCTATTAATATCACAACGCTCTAGCACAAAACAAGTGAAGTTTGCCGGACGGCTGCTCTGAAATCCGAGGAGATATATTGCCTGGCTCACCTTGCACCTCCTCTCCGCCGCGTCACCCTCCTTGCCGGCAGATTGACAGGCCGTTATTAAAAAAAAAAAAAGAAAAAAAAAAATCCAACACACGGCCGCATCTGCAGCGAACTGATGAAAACTAGCTCTCGCCATTTCAAAAGCAATATTAGCCCTATGCAATAATATCGCACACATGCAAGTGACGAGACAATATTGCCCTATACCCCCCCCCCCCCCCCCCCCCCCCGCCCCCCGGGGGTTCTAAATGAACTTATTCTGATGTTGAATTATTCGTACTTCTCACAAGTAACGTGTCTTTCTTTCCGTGACGTAAAGCAAAATATCAAAGGAAACCGCGCCCCGTACCAAGACAAATGTGCCGAGCCTGCTGAACCTAATTAGGGTTTAATAGCCTTCATCCGTCATTAGGGTCTTCCTCTTTTATCATGGCGCTCCTTCATTTTGCAGGTGGGAACGTGATGAGATGGTTACTAATGCAGATATCGGGATCTACATCAGAGGTGTCAAAGTCGTTTTCGCAGTTATGTTTGGCCCCAGACGCCCGCTTTTAACATTGAACACTATTATTAAACCATGTTTTATGCATTTTGTTTAGAAATGTCCGATAATGGATTTTATTTGCCGATATCCGATATTGTCCAACACTTGATTACCGATACCGATATATACAGTCGTGGAATGAACATATTATTATGCCTAATTTTATTGTAAGACTCCGCTGGTTGCATTAATGATCCTTGGTCCAGATCATGTTTTTGTTATGTTTTGTTAGTTTTAAACTTCATTAGTTCCTGTTTTTGTGCACCCCTTGTTTGTTTTAGTTACCATGGCGACTCATGATTTTCACCTGCCTCTGGTGTTTGGGACGCGCACCTGTTTCCAATCAAGAGACTTTTATTTAAGCCTGTTTTGCCAGTCAGTCTGTCTTTTCATGATTAGTTCACGTTGCTCTGGTCATGCCAAAGTTCATGCTGCTCGTTTTCATGCCAAGTAAGTTTTGTTTATTCATGCCACAGTTTAGTGAGTTTTGTTTGTTGTCCATAGTTCTGTCTAAGTTGTATTTTCACCCTGTGCGCCTTTTTGTTTGTTCCTATTTTTATAGTGATTAATTAAAAATGTTCCTACCTTCACGCCTGGTCCAGAGTAGTCTGTTTGCAACCCGGGAGAACAAACCAAGCAACAAGCTGCGAAAGACCCCCAGTCATGACAGTAACAAGGTTTTCCAAAATAAATCAACTGATGTTATGGAAAACAAAATGCCAACATGGCACTGTCATATTTCTCATTGAAGTCACAAGGTGCATTATTTTTTTACAGCAGCTTGGAATTTGGGACATGCTCTCCCTGAGACAGCATGAGGAGTTTGAGGTGGGCGGGGTTGGGGGGCGGGGGAGTGTATATTTTAGCGACCCGGAAGAGTTAGCGCTGCAAGGGGTTCTGGGTATTTGTTCTGTTGTGTTGATGTTGTGTTACAGTGCAGATGTTCTCCCAAAAATGTGGTTCGGCATTCTTGTTTTGGTGTGGTTTCACAGTGTGGCGCATAGTTGTTTATCATGGCGCTCGTTCATTTTGCAAGTGGGAACATGATGAGATCGTTACTAATGCAGATATCGGAATCTAAATCAGAGGTGTCCAAGTCGTTTTCGTAGTTATGTTTGGGCCCAAGGGGCGTTTTTAAAGGCCTACTGAAATGAGATGTTCTTATTTAAACGGGGATAGCAGGTCCATTCTATGTGTCATACTTCATCATTTCGCCATATTGCCATATTTTTGCTGAAAAGATTTAGTAGAGAACATCCACGATAAAGTTCGCAACTGGAGAAAAGCCCTGCCTCTACTGGAAGTCACAGATGATGACGTCACATGTTTGATGGCTCCTCATATATTCACATATAATAGGAGCCTCCAACAAAAAGAGCTATTCGGACCGAGAAAACGACAATTTCCCCATTAATTTGAGCGAGAATGAAAGATTCGTGTTTGAAGATATTGATAGTGATGGACTAGAAAAAAAACAAACTTGATTGCAATCGCGTTGAATTGAGACGGATTCAGATGTTTTTAGACACATTTACTAGGATAATTCTGGGAAATCCCTTATCTTTCTATTGTGTTGCTAGTGTTTTAGTGAGTTTAACAGTACCTGATAGTCGGAGGTGTACGTCCACGGCCGGGTGTTGACGCGGAGTGTATCAGGGAAGTCGACGGCAGCTGTACGGGAGGCGCAAGCTCAGCTGATATCCGGTAAGTGGCGACTTTTTAACCACAATTTTCTCACCGAAACCTGCTGGTTGACAATTGGTCGGGATCCATGTCCGCTCTGATCCATAGTAAAGTTTAAACTCTGTGAATTTTAAACAATGAATCACCGTGTGTTTGTGTGGCTAAAGGCTAAAGCTTCCCAACTCCATCTTTCTACTTTGACTTCTCCAATATTAATTGAACAAATTGCAAAAGATTCAGCAACACAGATGTCCAAAATACTGTGTAATTATGCCGTTTAAGCAGACGACTTTTAGCTGTGTGTGTGTGCAGCGCTCATATTCATAACAGCCCGTGACGTCTTGCGTACACGTCATCATTACACGACGTTTTCAAGAAAAAAGTCCCGGGAAATTTAAAATTGCAATTTAGTAAACTAAAAAGGCCGTATTGGCATGTGTTGCAATGTTAATATTTCACCATTGATATATAAACTATCAGACTGCGTGGGTTTCAGTAGGCCTTTAACAGTGAACATTAGTATCACACCATTTTTTTAATGCATTTTATTTAGAGATGTCCGATAATGGCCTTTTTTTTGCCGATATCCGATATTGTCCAACTCTTGATTACCGATTCTGGTATCAACCGATACCGATATAAACAGTCGTGGAATGAACACATTATTATGCCTAATTTTGTTGTGATGCCCCGCTGGATTCATTAAACAATGTAACAAGGTTTTCCAAAACAAATCAACTCAAGTTATGGAAAAAAATGCCAGAAAAGTTAGCGCCGCAAGGGTTTGTGGGTATTTGCTCCGTTGTGTTGATGTTGTGTTACGGTGCGGATGTTCTGCCGAAAATGTGTTTCGTCATTCTTGTTTTGGTGTGGGTTAAAGTGTTGAAGTTTTTTATACGTTCACCCTCAGTGTGACCTGTATGGCTGTTGACCAAGTATGTGTTGCATTCACTTGCACGTGGGAAAAGCTGTAGATATTATGTGATTGGGCCGGCACGCAAAGGCAGTGCCTTTAAGCTTTATTGGCGCTCTGTACTTATTGTAAGTACTTTTAAATTTACCTGTTGTTGTTGATTTTGGACTAGCGACTGCACAAGATCAAAGGCCGCGGAACGGAGACACAAACTGCAGGCTTACACACAAACATGCATCCACAAAAATGTACGCCACACACATACATACCCCCCCACACCCCAATCCAACGCCCTCGACGCAAATCCCATAGGGGTGATGAAAGGATGGTCAGCGCCTGAGAGCTGCGGCCAACCACCATGACCCCGCACTCCCTTACCTCTGTTGCTAGATATTTGGAGATGTACGTTGTAAGTTCCATAAGTACATGTGCTTTGCTATGATGGAAATGTTATACGGAAACAGGGCGAGGAGTGAGAGCATCAAACGGAGCATCTCAAATAGCTGCTGACGGCCTGAGCGTCTGACTGCGAGGCTGAATCAGTGTGAACAGACGACCGGAGGGTTAGATCTTCCACCATCTGGCCTCGCCTGCCTGTCCACCACCAGCGCATCCCTGAGTGACTCGATTAGATTTATAGAGGCAATGAGCCCCCCCCCCCAGCCGCCTCCGGCATGAGATTTGATGAATGTGACTCAACTCCCATCCAAGATTATAACGGGGATAATGCAAAAGAGCACCTTCTGCCTACACATGAACACAGACATAGGCGGCGTATGAGGACTTTGTTGGAGATAAAACATTGGGAATTAAGCGCTGATTGTTCTTGTTGACAAGGATTTGTGATTCAAGTCCGCAATTGCTGAAAGGAATGAGCCAAAAAAGCTTAACCTATTGTTACTATAACAATCTACAAGGTTGGGGACATTGTTGATTGTCACGTCACGTCCGGTTGTACATTTTGGACGCCATCTTTGCTCCACAGTAAGTCTTTGCTGTCGTCCAGCATTTTGTTTTTCTTTACTTTGTAGCCGGTTCAGTTTTAGTTTCGTTCTGCATAGCCTTCCCTAAGCTTCAATGCTTTTTCTTAGGGGCACTCACCTTTTATTTATTTTTGGTTTAAGTATTAGACACAATTTTACCTGCACCCTGCCTCCCGCTGTTTCCGAGATCTACAAAGCAATTAGCTACCAGCTGCCACCTACTGATATGAAGGGTATTACACGGTTACTCAACAACACATTATTTGCAGACTAAAATTACTTGTTTGCTAGGGGTGAAACGGTACGTGTATTTGTATTGAACCGTTTCGGTTCGGTTCGGAGGTGTACCGAACAAGTACACATGCTAGCAGCGACCGGGCTAGGACTACATGTAAAAGCTAGAGCTGGAAGACCCTCCTGCCTCGTTAAGATCTCCCGTTTGGGAACACTTTGGCTGCGCGATACAACAATGGTGGAACGGAGGTTTGCCGACATTGTCCAGCAGCTACTTCTGACAACATGTCAAACATGTCTTGCATCTTTCCTGCTTCCGACTCCCAGACCATAGTCGAGGAGCGCAGGGGAGAACCTCCTCCAACAACCTTCACTCTACCATTGAATTTGAGACTCTTGATCTTAACAATTCAGAAAAAAATCTGTGAAATAATGGTATTTTTCTGTGGAACTGCCGTTGTCACTTGATTAAAGGTGATTGATCGTAATAATTTGTAAAAACTCTTGATCTTAACCATCCATCCATCCATTTTCTACCGCTTATTCCCTTTCGGGGTTGCGGGGGGCGCGGGCGCCTATCTCAGCTACAACAATTTAGAAAAAAATCTGTAAAATAATGGTATTTTTCTGTGGAACTGCCGTTGTCACTTGATTAAAGGTGATTGATCGATGAGGTGGCGACTTGTCCAGGGTGTACCCCGCCTTCCGCCCGATTGTAGCTGAGATAGGCGCCAGCGCCCCCCGCGACCCCAAAAGGGAATAAGCGGTAGAAAATGGATGGATGGATGATCGTAATTATTAAAGATGGTTGATCTTAATAATATAGTAAAAATCTGTAAAATTACGATATTTTTTTCGCTAAACGTTTCTTGAAAATTTCTGTAAATGAAGTTTTTTTTACGGAATTTTTTTTTTACAGTGCAGGGTGTCTGCGGGGTCTTAAAAAGTCTTAAATAGTCTTAAATCTCTTTTGTATATATTGCTTTTCAAATCACCTGACATGTATACTGTATATATGTAATTTATCCTTTTTTTTTTAAACGACATTTTTTATATACATGTTACAGGTTATATATCAAATGTATCAAATGTGATGCATATTTAATGGACCGCAATGGAAACAAGCATTTTGGCTTTTTGTTCCATCCATTTGCCTTTTTAAAGCATTACATGGACTCAATTCTTTAAGATGTCAATAAACTTCTCAATCAATCAACTTTAGTTTTGTGGAGCCTCGAGGTAATGGTAATGTTTATGTTGAAGTTTATTTCACAAAGGTAAAAATCCCCCAAAAAACATCGGTAATACTTTAGTATTGTTAACATATTGTAAGTAACAAGGACTTAATTTAGAGTTGTTGCATAATAAGGCCATGCAGAATAAATAAAGTTAAAAAAAGTTAAAGTACCCATGATAGTCACACACACACACAAATTATTCTCTGCATTTGACCCATCACCCTTGATCACCCCCTGGGAGGTGAGGGGAGCAGTGAGCAGCAGCGGTGGCCACGCCCGGGAATCATTTTCTGGTGATTTAACCCCCAATTCCAACCCTTGATGCTGAGTGCCAAGCAGGGTCCCGTTTTTATAGTCTTTGGCATGACTCGGCCGGGGGTTTGAACCCACAACCTACCCAACACAGGGCGGACGCTCTAACCAAGCATTACATGGATTCAATTCTTAACGTCGCTGATTATTGTCAACACGTGGACTTTGGGGTTTGTTTTTCCAGAATGCAAAGGAAAGTTGGAGCGGGCAAGGCATGAAGGTAATGACATCTTTGATTCTAACACTATAACTACAAAACAAAAGGCGCACACAAGGCGGAAGAACAAACTTGGCTTTGAAAACAATAAACTAGCACTCGGGCTAAAGCTATGGACATGAAACAAAACTCAATAACTGGGACATAAAAAAAACCGATTAGATTTTTGAGTCTTTTGTGTTTTCTGTTGGTTTTGGACTCCTTTGGTTCTTGTTTGTGCACCTCTCAGTTGGTTACCATGGTTACTTATTATTTTCACCTGCCGCTTGTTCCGGACACACACCTGTGCTTTGTACTCACTGACATTATTTAAGCCTGCCTTCTCCCCGTCAGTCGGTCCGGCTTCCTAGTTTGTCTTCGTACAACAAGTAACGGCGTTCTGTTTTCCTGCTCGCTACCTGCTAGCTTCCACGCTAGGCTATTTATTTTCTAGCTACCATGCTAGCTCTTTTAGTTGTTTATGAACACGTTTTTCTTTGTTCTGTCCGATTTATTTCTTAATAAATATTTTTTCCTACCTGCACGCTGTGTCCGAAGCCGGTCTGCGTTCCTGGGAGAACGAAATCCCCGTCACCATGCGACCCGGTCGTTACAGGTAGCGGGGCATGGTAAAGTCGCCAGGCTGACTTACTGGCAACTTTCGGTTTAAATAATGGACATGATAAGTGACAGGTGTGCGAGTGCAAGACGTGAGACAGGTGCGTGACATGAGGACAAGTGAAACCGAATGGGTAGTCATGGTAACAAAACAAACAAGGAAGTGCAAAATCAGGAAACAATGGAGTCTTAAAGGCCTACTGAAATGGGATTTTCTTATTTAAACGGGGATAGCAGGTCCAATTTTTGTGTCATACTTGATCATTTCGCGATATTGCCATATTTTTGCTGAACGGATGTAGTAGAGAACATCCACGATAAAGTTGGCGACTTTTGGTGCTGATAAAAAAGCCTTGCCTGTACCGGAAGTAGCAGTGTTGTAGAGCTCCTCACATCTGAACATTGTTTACAATCATGGCCACCAGCAGCGAGAGCGATTCGCACCGAGAAAGCGACGATTTCCCCATTAATTTGAGTCAGGATGAAAGATTTATGGATGAGGAAAGTGAGAGTGAAGGACTAGAAAAAGAAAAAAAAGGACAAGAGGGGAAAGAAGTGAAGTGAATTATATTTATATAGCGCTTTTCTCTAGTGACTCAAAGCGCTTTACATAGTGAAACCCAATATCTAAGTTACATTAAAACCAGTGTGGGTGGCACTGGGAGCAGGTGGGTAAAGTGTCTTGCCTAAGGACACAACGGCAGTGACTAGGATGGCAGAAGCGGGAATCGAACCTGCAACCCTCAAGTTGCTGGCACGGCCGCGCCGTGGCAGCCGTGGGGGTGGCATGATCCACTCGGCCAGGCCCAACCGCAACAAGGGACCAGACGCTGACGGTGACGGTCAGGAGGACGCATATTGATGCTGGAGTAGAACACCACATAGATCGCCTTCGGAATACGGAACGGTATAATGTTTTTTATTATTACACTGTACTTTGTGTGTGTGGTCCAATCCAACCGTGTTCGCTTGAGCGCTCTGTTCCATAGTAAAGTTTCACCGTCGTCTTTTAGGAATGTAAACAATGAAACACCTTTCTTCTTTGACGTCTCCATTATTCATTGAACAAATTGCAAAAGATTCAGCAACACAGATGTCCAGAATACTGTGGAATTATGCGATGAAAACAGAACGGTGCTGAAACAAAATGTCTTCTACAATGCGTGACGTCATCATACCGCGACGTTTGAGCATGATACTTCTGCGCGAAATTTTAAATTGCAATTTAGTAAACTAAACCCGCCGTATTGGCATGGGTCTCCTCCCCAACCCGGAGATGGCATTCCACCCTTTTCCGGGCGAGAACCATGGACTCGGACTTGGAGGTGCTGATTCTCATTGACATCGCATGACATCTCTGTTCCATAGTAAAGCTTTACTGTCATCTTTCGGGAATGCAAACAGTGAAACACCGGCTGTGTTTGTGTTGCTAAAGGCGGCCGCAATACGCCGCTTCCCACCTACAGCTTTCTTCTTTGACGTCTCCATTATTCATTGAGCAAATTGCAAAATATTCAGCAACACAGATGTCCAGAATACTGTGGAATTATGCGATGAAAACAGAACGGTGCTGGAACAAAATGTCCTCTACAATGCGTGACGTCATCATACCGCGACGTTTGAGCATGATACTTCTGCGCGAAATTTAAAATTGCAATATAGTAAACTAAACCCGCCGTATTGAAATGGGTCTCCTCCCCAACCCGGAGATGGCATTCCACCCTTTTCCGGGCGAGAACCTTGGAGGTGCTGATTCTCATTGACATCGCTTGACATCTCTGTTCCATAGTAAAGCTTGACTGTCATCTTTCGGGAATGTAAACAATGAAACACCGGCTGTGTTTGTGTTGCTAAAGGCGGCCGCAATACGCCGCTTCACACCTACAGCTTTCTTCTTTGACGTCTCCAATATTCATTGAACAAATTGCAAAATATTCAGCAACACAGAATTATGCGATGAAAACAGACGACTTATAGCTGGGAACGGTGCTGGAACAAAATGTCCTCTACTATGCGTCATCATACCGCGACGTTTTAGCATGATACTTCTGCGCGAAATTTAAAATTGCAATTTAGTCAACTAAAAAGGCCGTATTGGCATGTGTTGCAATGTTAATATTTCATCATTGATATATAAACTATCAGACTGCGTGGTCGCTAGTAGGAAGTTTCAGTAGGACTTTAAACAAAACAGAACATAAATAAACAAAACATGACGGATTATTCTCACATTTGGCGCTCATAAACCGGCTTTGAGGACAAGCCGGTTCAGCACAACCGGGGGACGTGTTCAAAACTTTCTAGAAATGAGCTAACAGACATTTGCTAAATGTTGTTTTTTTTGGGCTCCTGCCGAGACACGACTTAAAGCCGGTGGCCGCCAACACGGCCCACTCGGGAGTCGGTCAGGGGCGCTTGGACCCTGACTGGATGGCCATCTTGATGGTGTGACTCAGCATGGTTGGATGTGTCCAACTCAGGGGTCAGCAACCTTTTTGAAAGCAAGAGCTACTTCTTGGGTAATGATTAATGCCAAGGGCTACCAGTTTGATACACACTTAAATAAATCGCCAGAAATAGCCAATTTGCTCAATTTACCTTTAATAAATAAATCTATTTACATAAAAAAATGGTTATTTCTGTCTGTCATTTCGTCATACATTTTTTTTCCTTTTACGGAAGGTTTTTTTGTAGAGAATAAATGATGAAAAAACACTTAATTGAATGGTTTAAAAGAGTAGAAAGCACGAAAAAATTTTAAAATAAATTTTGAAACAGTTTATCTTCAATTTCGACTCTTTAAAATTCAAAATTCAATCGAAAAAAAGAAAAAGAAAAACTAGCTAATTCGAATCTTTTTGAAAACATTTAAAAATGAATTTATGGAACATCATTAGTCATTTTTCCTGATTAAGATTAATTTTAGAATTTTGATGACATGTTTTAAATAGGTTAAAATCCCAATCAGCACTTTGTTAGAATATATAACAAATTGGACCAAGCTATATTTCTAACAAAGACAAATCATTATTTCTTCTAGATTTTCCAGAACCAAAAATTTAAAAGAAATTCAAAAGACTTTTAAATTTGATTCTAAAGATTTTCTAGATTGGCCAGAATAATTTTTTTGAATTTTAATCATAATAAGTTTGATGAAATATTTCACAAATATTCTTCGTCGAAAAAACAGAAGCTAAAATGAAGAATTAAATCAACATTTATTTATTATTCTTTACAATAAAAAAAAAAAATTGCTTGGAACATTGATTTAAATTGTCAGGAAAGAAGAGGGAGGAATTTAAAAAGGTGTTTAAAAATCCTAAAATTATTTTTAAGGTTGTATTTTTTTCTCTAAAATTGTCTTTCTGAAAGTTATAAGAAGCAAAGTAAAAAAAAATTATGAATTTATTTAAACAAGTGAAGACCAGGTGTTCAAAATATTTTCTTTTCAAAATATTTCACAAATATTCTTCGTCGGAAAAACAGAAGCTAAAATGAAGAATTGAATTAAAATGTATTTATTATTCTTTACAATAAAAAAAATAAATACTTGAACATTGATTTAAAT
Organism: Nerophis ophidion; assembly: GCF_033978795.1. NCBI lineage: Eukaryota > Metazoa > Chordata > Actinopteri > Syngnathiformes > Syngnathidae > Nerophis > Nerophis ophidion. The sequence continues at coordinate 47,469,473 of NC_084624.1, forward strand.
TGTCAGGAAAGAAGAGGGAGGAATTTAAAAAGTGTTTAAAAATCCTAAAATTATTTTTAAGGTTGTATTTTTTTCTCTAAAATTGTCTTTCTGAAAGTTATAAGAAGCAAAGTAAAAAAAATTAATGAATTTATTTAAACAAGTGAAGACCAGGTGTTCAAAATATTTTCTTTTCAAAATATTTCACAAATATTCTTCGTCGAAAAAACAGAAGCTAAAATGAAGAATTAAATTAAAATGTATTTATTATTCTTTACAATAAAAAAAATAAATACTTGAACATTGATTTAAATTGTCAGGAAAGAAGAGGGAGGAATTTAAAAAGTGTTTAAAAATCCTAAAATTATTTTTAAGGTTGTATTTTTTTCTCTAAAATTGTCTTTCTGAAAGTTATAAGAAGCAAAGTAAAAAAAATTAATGAATTTATTTAAACAAGTGAAGACCAGGTGTTCAAAATATTTTCTTTTCAAAATATTTCACAAATATTCTTCGTCGAAAAAACAGAAGCTAAAATGAAGAATTAAATTAAAATGTATTTATTATTCTTTACAATAAAAAAAATAAATACTTGAACATTGATTTAAATTGTCAGGAAAGAAGAGGGAGGAATTTAAAAAGGTGTTTAAAAATCCTAAAATTATTTTTAAGGTTGTATTTTTTCTCTAAAATTGTCTTTCTTTGGGGCGGCATAGCTCGGTTGGTATAGTGGCCGTGTCAGCAACTTAAAGGGTTGCAGGTTCGATTCCCGCTTCCGCCATCCTAGTCACTGCCGTTGTGTCCTTGGGCAAGACACTTTACCCACCTGCTCCCAGTGCCACCCACACTGCTTTAAATGTAACTTAGATATTGGCTTTCACTATGTAAAAGCGCTTTGAGTCACTAGAGAAAAGCGCTATATAAATATAATTCACTTCACTTTCTGAAATTTATAAGAAACAAAGTAAAAAAAATAATGAATTTATTTAAACAAGTGAAGACCAAGTCTTTAAAATATTTTCTTTAATTTTCAAATTCTATTTGAGTTTTGTCTCTCTTAGAATTAAAAATGTTGCGCAAAAAATTTTAAAAAATAGAGGCAGCTCACTGGTAAGTGCTGCTATATGAGCTATTTTTAGAACAGGCCACCGGGCGACTCATCTGGTCCTTACGGGCGACCTGGTGCTCGCGGGCACCGCGTTGGTGACCCCTGGTCCAACTAAACTAGTACTTTTTCAAACCCTGATCCCCCCCCAACCGCCCTCCGAGCTGCATCGCCATGACGACGGGAGCTGAATGCTGTCAAAGTGGACTTACATATGTTTGCGGTTCCTTTCGGTATGGGCAGGTAGGAGCCCACGCTCCAGGCTCGTCCGTGGTAGTGCCTCTTGCAGCGGCTGCAGTCGGGCCCCGTGGTGTTGTGCTCGCACTCGCAGCCCAGCTTGCCCTTGTCGAACACGCAGCTGTTGGCGTGCAGGTTGCACTTGCACCTGGCAAAGAAGACAAGAAGGGACAGAAGACGCCGTCACGTGGGCGCCGCCAGATAAATCGATGCCGACCGACGCTGTGCGTTTATGTCACACTTTCTTAATGGCGGTAAATTGAAATCCAGCGGCAGGTTGTCTCAACAAAGCCTGATTTTGTTCTGCTTTGAAGGAAGAAGAGGAAAAAAAAAAAAAAGGCCTTAATTTGTCACAGCTTCTGAGACAAATAGTCCACTTCTGCCACACCGAGAGCTAAATGGAAGGCGCTCTTCGCTAAGACACCGTGAAACAAGGATCTGATTGAGTGCTGATAGCTTCAAGATAAGCCCGGCTCTCCTTTCCCTGTTTTGCCCGTCAGGTTAAAAACAGGGGTGCATACTTGCCAACCTTGAGACGTACGAAATCGGGAGATGGGACAAACGGGGAAGGGGCAGGTGGGTGTAAGAAACAGTGTAATTTGGCACGTCACCACCATCACGTCTCCATCTCATCGCTGCCTGAGGGGGGGCAATAGACAAGAGACAGTGGTGAAGTAGGCCGGCTTCGTCGCGTGAAGAACCCTTCAATTTTTGGTTGTGTTTTCTCCGCTCCGTATGCTGAATGGCAATATACTATATACTATATACTAAATATATATATATATATATATATATATATATATATATATATAGGTGTGGGAAAAAATCACAAGACTACTTCATCTCTACAGAACTGTTTCATGAGGGGTTCCCTCAATCATCATGAGATGAGAAAAAAAAAAAAAAAAAATCTGATGATTGAGGGAACCCCTCATGAAACAGTTCTGTAGAGATGAAGTAGTCTTGTGATTTTTTCCCACACCTACATATTGCGCTCTACCACGGTATCGAGCACTATTCTCTGGATAATCCAATCAAGACATATATATATATATATATATATATATATGTATGTTGTTTACATGCTTTTATTTTGTTAACACCTTTTCTTAACAAGATGGCGTCGCCCGGCGTGGAGGGGCTCTTGGTAAAGATGGAACATTTGGCAAAAATACCGGACAATTCTGCAAATTTCCTGGCTGGCTTACAGCGTGGTCACTCCGGGATCACTTACGACCGCCAGACAATTCTGGATGTGGATAGATCGGGCCGTTTTGGACTGAATGAGGCGTGCTAGCTAGCATGGGAATACTTTGCCGTCTACATCCAGCGGCCTGTGAAGCAGCGGAGTATATGTGTTGTCTGTCTATTTATGAATAATGCAGACCAGGAGTGTTGGCTGAGTTCTTAACGTTTACTTTCAGAGCGTGCATATCACAACATACAAGATGCCGTCATGGCGACACAACCTATACATGCTCGTCACTCCTGTTGCATGCTGGGTAGGGTAGTTCTTTTTTTCCCTGGCGCATAACATCACAATATAGTACCATGTATATGATGCCTTCAGTTTATCAAAGCACCAAGCAAACAATCGGAAAATTCCCATCATATGAATTCCTAGATATGGTCGTAATTATTTTAAGTGCACTACGCAGAATAAACACAACATTATTAATATTGCTACTACGGATAATTTGATCAAAAATTCCCTAAAACAGCCCACTACCTATAATATAGGTTTTTTAAACATAAGATCCCTGATAAAAGAAATGTTTCTGCTGTTACCTTGTGGCTCAGAGATTTGTATGTAGATTATATTTATTTTCCATAACAAACAGGATAACTTAAATACCCTGGCAGTGGCAATAAGCTTAAATGTTTGTATTTACATTTTTGGAGTTGATTTTCATCAAATATGCTATTTAACTGCTACTGTTTAACAAGGACTGATTTAAATTGTGTTTGCACAACAAATGTTTTGGCGCTTTTGTTCATGTGGGAGAATATTCCAATAAAGGTGCACTACACACTACTTTTGAATTCATTATTGGGCTTTGTGTATACAATGCAGTTAATCGCGATTAATCAGAGAAATAGTGCGATTAACTTTGATTACAATTTTTAATTGTTGCCCAGCCCTAATATATATATATATATATATATATATATATATATATTAATATATATATATATATATATATATATATATTAGGGGTGTAACGGTATGTGTATTTTTATTGAACCGTTTCGGTACTGGGGTTTCGGTTTGGCACGCGGCAGTACCGAACGAGTTTGGAAGCAGAAGTCTTCACAAGCTGCTCTGCTTTCTGCCTCTGTGGCTCTGTCTCAGCAGCAAGCATTGTCCCGCCCACACAACCATCTGATTGGCTACATACAAAACCAACCAGCAGTGCGTATTCAGAGCGATGTAACAGCCAATCAGCAGTGCGTATTCAGACTTCAGAACGATGTAGTCAATGCTTCAGCATCGAGCACGGAGATATTCGTTTAGCAGTGGAGCAGCGCACTCTACCCAAATTTTACTAAACACTTTCCAGTCACAACTATTACAAACATCACTATGAGCCCGTTGACCTTCCAGAAACTTAAACTGCAGCTCATTTTGCTCACAGTATAGGCTTGAGGTGAGGGCTAATTAGCTTTTAGCGTAACGTTAGCTCATTTTGCTGTGTGGCATGTGTGTGTGTGTGTGTGTGTGTGTGCGTGAATAGTCCCTCCTATTGCAATTGTACTTTTTTCCAGCAATAGTTACATGAATCATTAATAATGTAGCAGCCTAGTTTTGTATAGCAGGGTCCCTGCTATCACATGTTGATAAAAATATAACATTTACATAATAAAAGTCAACTACAGGCTTCCCAAATGCTGTAATAAATTAAGCATGATGAGTTGACATTAAACAGTTTCAATGGAAACTGTTTAATGTTGCACTTTTTATTTGTAGAAGAAAAGTTGTGTCATTTTATTTAATCAAAGCAACAACTTGAGGCAGTTTAATGTGGATTAACGTGGGCAGAATTATTATAGTGTTCCCAATGTTAAAAGGATAAAGCCATTGTTTACTAATCTGGTAAATAAATAACCAAAAAATGTATATATTGTTGTTTTCTTACTGTACCGAAAATGAACTGAACCGTGACCTCTAAACCGGGGTACTTACCAAACCGAAATTTTTGTTTACCGTTACACTCCTAATATATATATATATATATACATATATATATATCAATATTTTTTTCCTTAAAGTAAAAACAAAACACATAACAGTCCTAGTTACCTGCGATACTAATTATGTCATTTTTTTGACTTAGTAAATATTGACTTAATAAAACCAAATAATGACTAAGTGAAATGAATGACTTACAGTAAATAAGCATTTGCAATAAGCGTTTGAAAAAAAAGAGTTAAAAGTGGGGCCACATGCTGACACATGCTCAATTTATTACAGCATTTGAGAAGCCTGTAGTTGAATTTTATTATGTAAATGTGATATTTTGTTCATCAACATGTGATAGCAGGGACTCTGTCGTTCAAAGCTAGGCTGCTACATTACATTTACAGTTATGTAAAAGAAAAGGGGTAGGATTAAATAAGGTCGGATTTTTCCTACTCCTTTTCGAACATGCTGAAAAGAGAAATTGGAAATTGTGATGTATCACGTTAACTTAAACTCATTACTAATGATTAATGTAACTATAGCGTAAAAAAATAATACATCAGCAATAGGAGACTATTCATCCCTGAACACCATGGAGTTCATGTAGGTTTCATGATGCAGTTACATTATTATATCAACTATCAGAGACAGAAACTCTTCATTTAACATAATGTCCTTTTTTGCTGCTTCAACACAGAAACAAAATAAAGTGAAATAACTTAGTTGTTAACTGCAGGTCAATAATTTTTGTCTTTCTCTCAGACAGACAGGACTTTGCTGTCCGTAACACACACACGGACGCACACACCGCAAAATGAGCTAACGTTACACCAAAGGCTAATTCGCCTTCACCTTAAGGACTGCGAGCGAGCTGAGCTGCCGCTTATATTTCTAGAACGTCAACGGGCTCATAGTGATGTTACTAGTAGCTGACTGGGAGGTGTTTATCATAACTTGGGGATAGTCCGCTGCATTATGCTCACCTGTTGTTAAGGCAGCCGCCTTAACAACAAAGCGCTGCGGGAAACCCTGTAAATATATATATACATATATATATTTAATTTTTTTTTTATTTTTTTTTTTATTTTTCAGGTTGTAGAAGACGCTAAAGGCAGTGCCTTTAAGGCACACCCCCAATATTGTTGTCCGGGTGGAAATCGGGAGAATGGTTGCCCCAGGGGGACACTGAAATTGGGGAGTCTCCCGGGAAAATCAGGAGAGTTGGCAAGTATGCCGGGGTGTCAAACGAATTTTATATCGGGGGCCACATGGAGAAAAAAAATCTACACCTGACTGGGCGTTAAAATCACAGCACGATAACTTCAATATAAAGACAACTTCAGATTGTTTGCGTTGTTTAAAAATAGAACAAGCACATTCTGAAAATGTATAAATCATAATGTTGTTTACACTTGCAGTTAATAGTATTCTATCTTTGTCATTATTTATACTTTCTGAATACATTATGTGATAGTGTTAGAATAATAATGTGTAAATTATCACACAATTATGCTTAAAGGGTCGTTGCTATAGTTATTATCAATTGTGCTGAAGTTGTACTTTTCTATCTGTTCAATGGGACAATTCGCAATCTTGGATTGTGAGTCGTCTCGTATCAGTGTTTGTGTCCAGACCGGCCTGCTGACTCCCAAGGGCGAACATCCTGTTCGTGACGCAGAAAAAGCAGAGATAGCGCGATATCACAAGTGTCATGAATAATCATATATTGTGTCTAACTGGGGCTGCTGAAATTACCCCCCTTCCTTCAGAAGCAGCCTCAGTGATGTAACCAGGGACCTCCCGAATAAATAGTGTAGCACCTGGGCTGTGCCCTAGGCAGAGGTGCCCAATGTGGGTATTTTTTTTTTCTTCGTCATGAAAAAGGGAGGTTTTGGTCATGAGAAAGGGAAGTTCTTTTGGGTTGGTGCACTAATTGTATGTGTATCTTGTGTTTTTTATGTTGATTTGATTAAAAAAAATAAAATAAATAAAAAATAAAAATAAAATAAAAAATTATTCTGCGGCCCGTTACCAATCGAGCCCGGTGGTTGGGGACCACTGCCTTAGAGCGCAGGTTGGAACTTTAACTGAGTGTACAGCCCAATGTGTCTCTCCTCATTGAGCCAAATGAACTCTGTCTCTGCATGATTCCTTGCTTCATGTCTGTTTAATAGATGTCATCAGTGTTTGAACCTGGCATCTTGTTTATCAGTCAACTCATTGGAGTTAATCTTCAATCTTTAAAGCCAAAAAAATTATATAAAAATAAAATTACAGTATGTTTTTATTTTCTATTTTTTTTACATATGTAGCATGCTAAAAAAAAATACAAATAATTGCTATTGCGACATCTAGTGGACACATTTAAAACAGCAGTTTCTTTCATTCAAAAATTTGGCCTCATTTTTATACTTAGCAAACTAATCCTGTCGGGCCGGATAAAACCCGATCCGACCCACGGTCCTTACGTTCGACACCCCTGTGTTAAAAGGTCATTGGGAACCAGTCAGGGGACAGGTGACCGTCCACTTGATTTGACACTCGACCCCTCCCCAGAGCACGGACCCTTGCCGTGACTGTTTTGTTTTTACAAAGAGCTCCACATCATTCATTCATTCATCACGCGGTTTGAGACCACGCCGGAGAACACGAGACAGAAGAATGACAGCGGCAGTCCGAAATACATCCATTCTAATTGACTTCCTGGCCTTGCGGTGACATCTCACATTAATGATAGATCACTGAGGGGAAAAGAGAAAACTACACCCTGCAGCAGGGGAAGGCGATGTCAGTAAATGAGCAGCAACAATACACAACATGGCAGGTTTTTGTAAGCTGGATACTCAAAACTGATGATTGTATTTCTGGTATCTTCGACCTTGTCATTATTTTGTGAACTGATTGAAAACCCCTCCAATCTACAGTAGTTCACAATGTGTTCAACTTTATGCTTAAGGGCCGTTGCTATAGTTAGTATCAATTGTGCTGAAGCTGTATTTGTCTATCTGCGCAAAGCTGGCAATCCAAAAGATTGCAAGTCGTCTCGTATCAGTGTTGTGTCCGGACTCGGCCTGCTGACTGCCAAAGGCTGAACATCGAGTACCGGGACGCGGACAAAGCAATTGTGTCTAACTGGAGCTGTTGAGATTACCCCCCTCCCTCAGCGACAGCTTCAGTGATGTAACCAGGGTACTCCCAAATAAATAGAGGAAGCACGTGGGCTGGACTTTCAGAAAGTAGTTTGGATCTGTAAATAGAGTACAGCCCAAAACACGTCTCTCCTGAATTGAGCAAAATGTAACTCTGTCTCTGCATGATTCCTTGCTTCTCGTCTGTTTAATAGATTTCATCAGTGTTTGAGCCTGACACAATGTTTTGTAGATACATATTAGGGATGAATCTATATCAGGGGTCCCTAAATTTGTGAATTATGCTGTATATTAGACTGTATTTATATTATTCACATGTGAATAATGCTGTACAACAGACTGTATTTATATCATTCACATTTGAATAATGTCGTATAATAGACTGTATTGATATTATTCTCATGTGAATAATGACGTATAATAGACTATTGATATTATTCTCATGTGAATAATGCTGTATAATAGACTGTATTTATGTTATTCACATGTGAATAATGCCATATTATAGACTGTATTTATATTATTCACATGTGAATAATGCTGTATAATAGACTGTATTTATGTTATTTACATGTGAATAATGCTGTATAATAGACTGTATTTATGTTACTCACATGTGAATAATGCTGTATAATAGACTGTATTGATATTATTCACATTTATAAATAAATAAATGATGAATGGGTTGTACTTGTATAGCGCTTTTCTACCTTTGGATAATGCTGTATAATAATTTGGATAATTTGGATAATGCTGTATAATAGACTGTATTTATATTACTCACATGTGAGTAATGCTATATAACAGACTGTATTTATATTATTCACATGTGAATAATGCTGTATAATAGACTATATTACTCACATGTGAATAATGCTGTATAATAGACTGTATTTCTATTACTCACATGTGAGTAATGCTGAAAAATAGACTGTATTTATATTACTCACATGTGAATAATGCTGTATAATAGACTGTATTTATATTATTCACATGTGAATGATGTTCTATAATAGACTGTATTACTCACATGTGAATAACGCTGTATAATAGACTGTTTTTATATTACTCACATGTGAATAATACTGTATAATAGACCATATTTATATTACTCATATGTGAATAATGCTATATAACAGACTGTATTTATATTATTCACATGTGAATAATGCTGTATAATAGACTGTATTGATATTATTCACATTTGGATAATGCTGTATAATAGACTGTATTTCTATTACTCACATGTGAGTAATGCTGAAAAATAGACTGTATTTATATTACTCACATGTGAATAATGCTATATAACAGACTGTATTTATATTATTCACATGTGAATAATGTTCTATAATAGACTGTATTACTCACATGTGAATAATGCTGTATAATAGACTGTTTTTATATTACTCACATGTGAATAATACTGTATAATAGACCATATTTATATTACTCATATGTGAATAATGCTGTATAATAGACTGTATTTATATTATTCACATGTGAATAATGCTGTATAATAGACTGTTTTTATGTTATTCACATGTGAATAATGCTGTGTAATAGACTGTATATATGTTATAATAATGTATAATAGACTGTATTTATATAATTCACATGTAAATAATGCTGTATAACAGACTGTATTTATATTATTCACATGTGAATAATGCTGTATAATAGACTGTATTTATATTACTCACATGTGAATAATGCTGTATAATAGACTGTATTTATATTATTCACATGTAAAAGATACCTTAGTGTTAATTGTCCATTGTGCGCGAACTGTGGTGCTGAATTTCCCCCAGGGATCAATACAGTACTTTCTATTCTATTTGGAAAGTCTTTGCAACAAAATAGCAAACTAGGTATGATATACAGTATATTATTAGATAATATAGACACCGATAAAAAGTACCTTGGACCTTCACCTAGTGCCTTCATTCATTTATGATGATGCAATCAATCACATGCGTTAACGCGTTAACGTTGACAGCTGAATACAAAATAGAACAGATCATTGAAGACCACATTTGCAGCCTTTACACTCCAGCCCCCCCCACTGCACATTTCCCCACAGTCCCTAACTTTTTTTTAATCAATGAAAACTCCCCCTTGTGCCATGAAATTAATGACTGAGTGTCGCCCTTCTGCAGCGCAGACGGCAGCAGCTCCCTGAAGTCAGCAGCGATGAGATTTGACCTTCCACTTAATTAAAAACCAGTAAAATCTGGCTCACCGGGCCCGACTGGTTCGGGCAGGGAATGTGGAGTCGGGGGCTGGGGGGGGGGGGTGTCGGGGGCAGGTGGGGGCGGTGTCGGGGGAGGGGGGGGGGGGGGGGCGAGGGATCACCTGGATTGGATGCTTTTGCCGCTGGCACTGTCATTTAAAAATCAAACGGTTTTTTTTGGGTTGTTGTTGTTATTCCCAAAACGAGACACGGGAGCTTACAAAGAGGTTTATATCGTTAAGGTGACTTTTCATCCACTAAGCCCAAAGGCTGTTCCCCCCTGAGATCCAAACAAGTGACCGTCTTTTAAGGATGACTTTATCTCAATTTGTAGCGCCGCAGATGAACCAGAACGTGATTATTTTAACATGTTTTAATTAGAGGAGGAAATGTTAGAATAATCATGTCTATACAAACCCCGTTTCCATATGAGTTGGGAATAAAAATTTCGCAACTTTTGGTCGCCCATAAAAAAGCCTTGCATGTACCGGAAGTAGCAGACGATGTGTGCGTGATGTCACGGGTTGTAGGGCTCCTCACATCTGAACATTGTTTATAATCATAGCCTCAAGCAGCAAGAGCTATTCGGACCGAGAAAGCGACGATTCCCCCATTAATTTGAGCGAGGATGAAAAATTTGTGGATGAGGAAAGTTAGAGTGAGGCGCTAAAAAAGCAATCAATCAATGTTTATTTATATAGCCCCAAATCACAAATGTCTCAAAGGACTGCACAAATCATTACGACTACGACATCCTCGGAAGAACCCACAAAAGGACAAGGAAAACTCACACCCAGTGGACAGGGAGAATTCACATCCAGTGGGACGCCAGTGACAATGCTGACTCTGAAAAACCTTGGAGAGGACCTCAGATGTGGGCAAAAAAGAAAAGGCGACGGCTCCGGGCGGTGGCAGTGTGAGCGTTTCAGATGTAATTAGACACGTTTACTTGGATAATTCTGAAAGATCGCTTATCTCTAGCCTTTAAATAGACCTTCTTTTTAGACCAGTTGATCTGCCGCTTCTTTTCTTTCTCCTATGTCCCCCCCTCCCTTGTGGAGGGGGTCCGGTCCGATGACCATAGATGAAGTACTGGCTGTCCAGAGTCGAGACCCAGGATGGACCGCTCGTCGGGACCCAGGATGGACCGCTCGCCTGTATCGGTTGGGGACATCTCTACGCTGCTGATCCGCCTCCGCTTGAGATGGTTTCCTGTGGACGGGACTCTCGCTGCTGTCTTGGATCCGCTTGAACTGAACTCTCGCGGCTGTGTTGGAGCCACTATGGATTGAACTTTCACAGTATCATGTTAGACCCGCTCCACATCCATTGCTTTCGGTCCCCTAGAGGGGGGGGTTGCCCACATCTGAGGTCCTCTCCAAGGTTTCTCATAGTCAGCATTGTCACTGGCGTCCCACTGGATGTGAATTCTCCCTGCCCACTGGGTGTGAGTTTTCCTTGCCCTTTTGTGGGTTCTTCCGAGGATGTTGTAGTCGTAATGGTTTGTGCAGTCCTTTGAGACATTTGTGATTTGGGGCTATATAAATAAACATTGATTGATTGATTATCTGCTTATTGTTTTAATAGTGTTTTAGTGACATTTTAAAGTCATACCTGAAAGTTGGAGGGCTGCGGTGAACGCCAGTGTCTTTGAGAGAAGCCGAGGAGCCAAGATCACAGCTGCCTTTTTGAGCTGCAGGAGGAGATCCCATTATCCACCGAGGTCTCCGGTAAGAGCTGACTTAATATCATAATTTTCCCATCCAAAAACTTGCTCGTTGACGTAGAGAAACATGTTCGCTTGACCGCTCTGTGGCCAAGCTTCACAACAAAGAAACAAAAGCTGTGTTTCGGTGCTAAAGGCAGCCGCAACCCGCCGCTTTCCACCAACAGCATTCTTCTTTGACGTCTCCATTATTAATTGAACCACTACTAGCGACCACGCAGTCTGATAGTTTATATATCAATGATGAAATATTAACATTGCAACACATGCCAATACGGCCTTTTTAGTTTACTAAATTGCAATTTTAAATTTCCCGGGAGTTTCGTCTTGAAAACGGTGTGTAATGATGACGTGTACGCAGGACGTCACGGGTTTTAAAGAAATATGAGCACTGCACACACACACAGCTAAAAGTTGTCTGCCTTAACGGCATAATTACACAGTATTTTGGAGATCTGTGTTGCTGAATTGTTTGCACTTTGTTCAATTAATATTGGAGACGTCAAAGAAGAAAGATGGAGTTGGGAAGCTTTAGCCTTTAGCCACACAAACACACGGTGATTCCTTGTTTAAAATTCCTGGAGACGAAACTTTACTATGGATCAGAGCGCGGTCAAGCAGACATGGATCCCTACCGAATGTCAGCCGGCAGGTTTCGGTGAGAAAATTGTGGTTAAAAAGTCAGTTCTTAGCGGAGAAAAGCTGAGCTTGTGCCGTCCATGAAGCTACCGTCGACTCCCCTGAGACACCCGACTATCAGGTACTATTTAACTCACTAAAACACTAGCAACACAGTAGAAAGATAAGGGATTTTGTCATGGTCCACGTCTTGGACAATTGTCATATTCTGGTTTTGTTTCTGATTTGTTATCATTCGACGTCTTTGGTTGCTGGTGGCACTTCCTGTTTGGTTTCTGTTGCCATGGTTACTCATTTAGTGTCACCTGTTTCTTGTTTGTCGTCACGCACCTGATTTGATTAATTATCTCCTTATTTAAGACCGCACTTGTTTGTCATTCGTTCTCGGACTACAGTTTGCTACACGCAACAAGTGAAGTGAATTATATTTATATAGCGCTTTTCTCTAGTGACTCAAAGCGCTTTACATAGTGACACCCAATATCTAAGTTACATTTAAAGCAGTGTGGGTGGCACTGGGAGCAGGTGGGTAAAGTGTCTTGCCCAAGGACACAACGGCAGTGACTAGGATGGCGGAAGCGGGAATCGAACCTGCAACCCTCAAGTTGCTGGCACGGCCGCTCTACCAACCGAGCTACGCCGCCCCAGGTGACATCGCTCTTCCCGCATTGTGGTAATTATCTTGTTTCGCCCATTAGCTTCCATGCTATTTTGTTTGTTTACTTGTCCCTAGTTTACATATTTTCTGTTCATTCCACGCCAGTTCTGTTTGTTTTGTCTGTAGTACCCGTGTGCCCGCATTTCTGTTTTTAGTTTGTATTTGTAGTTAGGAATAAATCATCAGTCCGACCTTAACGCTGTGTTGCATGTCCGCTGCACCACGAGAATGCAAACACACGCAAAAATGCCACCCAGACATCACAGTTTTACCAGAATGATCCTAGTAAATGTCTCTAAAAACATCGGAATCCGTCCCAATGCAATCGCGTTTTTTTTTTAATCATTTTGTTTTTTCTAGTCCATCGCTACCAATATCCTCAAACACGAATCTTTCATCCTTGCTTGAATTAATGGGAAAATTGTCGTTTTCTCGGTCCGAATATCAATCAATCAATCAATGTTTATTTATATAGCCCCAAATCACAAATGTCTCAAAGGGCTGTACAAACCATTACGACTACAACATCCTCGGAAGAACCCACAAAAGGGCAAGGAAAACTCACACCCAGTGGGCAGGGAGAATTCACATCCAGTGGGACGCCAGTGACAATGCTGACTATGAGAAACCTTGGAGAGGACCTCAGATGTGGGCAACCCCCCCCCCCCCCTAAGGGACCGAAAGCAATGGATGTGGAGCGGGTCTAACATGATACTGTGAAAGTTCAATCCATAGTGGCTCCAACACAGCCGCGAGAGTTCAGTTCAAAGCGGATCCAAGACAGCAGCGAGAGTCCCGTCCACAGGAAACCATCTCAAGCGGAGGCGGATCAGCAGCGAAGAGATGTCCCCAACCGATACACAGGCAAGCGGTCCATCCTGGGTCTCGACTCTGGACAGCCAGTACTTCATCCATGGTCATCGGACCGGACCCCCTCCACAAGGGAAGGGGGGACATAGGAGAAAGAAAAGAAGCGGCAGATCAACTGGTCTAAAAAGGAGGTCTATTTAAAGGCCAGATGAGTTTTAAGGTGAGACTTAAATGCTTCTACTGAGGTAGCATCTCGAACTGTTACCGGGAGGGCATTCCAGAGTACTGGAGCCCTATGTCCCACTCCCTTTGTGGAGGGGGCTTGTCCGATCCGGTGGCCATGGATGACGTACTGGCTGTCCAGAGTCGGGACCCAGGATAGACCACTCGCCTGTGTATCGGCTTGGGGACATCCCTGCGCTGCTGATCCGCCTCCGCTTGGGATGGTTTCCTGCTGGCTCCGCTGTGAACGGGACTCTCGCTGCTGTGTTGGATCCGCTTCGGACTGGACTCTCGCTGCTGTGTTGGATCCGCTTTGGACTGGACTCTCGCGGCTGTGTTGGATCCATTATGGATTGAACTTTCACAGTATCATGTTAGACCCGCTCCACATCCATTGCTTTCCTCCTCTCCAAGGTTCTCATAGTCATCATTGTCACCGACGTCCCACTGGGTGTGAGTTTTCCTTGCCCTTATGTGGGCCTACCGAGGTTGTCGTAATGGTTTGTGCAGCCCTTTGAGACACTAGTGATTTAGGGCTATATAAGTAAACATTGATTGATTGATTGATGAATATTAACAAAACAGTTTCTTCAGTGATAAGCGGGTAAAAAGCCAGGATGCTCTAAGCGCAGCAAAAGTCCTCTTTAAAACAAGGTGGCTGGGAAACAAAACACAACGAGGTCAAAATGAACAGGATTTAAGAGAAGGCAATGTACCAATGTACCGAAAGGGATTAAGCGGTAGGAAATGGATGGATGGACAATGTACCAGGACAGATGAGTCGAAGCAGGCTCATGTGCGTGCGGGGTTCAGGAAACAATAGGTCAAGCTGAGAGTGACGAACCTAAAGACAGGTGAGCTAAGTGTAAGCAGGTGCGCCACAAGGTCCGTCCCTCGCCGACTCCCCTTTTTGGCCTCAGAGTTGCTCCTTACAAATCCTCCGAATGCAATAATCATATGTTAGGAAATGTTCAATGGATGCAGAGAAGGAAACAAGGTAGATGTACAAAAGGGAAAACATATAATAAGTCCAAAAGGGGTAACAAAAGCCGATGGGGCAGAAGTGCACACCATGAAGCCTTTAAATAGACTCCCTTTTTAGACCAGTTGATCTGCCATTTCTTTTCTTTTTCTCCTATGTCCCACTCTCCCTTGTGGAGAGGGTCCGGTCCGATCTGGTGGCCATGGATGACGTACTGGCTGTCCAGAGACGGGACACAGGATGGACCGCTTGCCTGTGTATCGGCTTGGGGAACTCCCCTTTTTGGCCTCAGAGTTGCTCCTTACAAATCTTCCAAATGCAAAAATCATATGTTAGGACGTGTTCAATGGTGGACCCCGGGATGCAGAGAAGGAAAACAAGGTAGATGTACAAAAGGGAAAACATATAATAAGTCCAAAAGGGGTAACAAAAGGCGATGGGGCAGAAGTGCACACCATGAAGCCTTTAAATAGACTCCCTTTTTAGACCAGTTGATCTGCCGTTTCTTTTCTTTTTCTCCTATGTCCCACTCTCCCTTGTGGAGATCTGGTGGCCATGAATGACGTACTGGCTGTCCAGAGTCGGGACCCAGGATGGACCGCTTGGGACATCCCTGCGCTGCTGATCCGCCTCCGCTTGGGATGGTTTCCTGCTGGCTCCGCTGTGAACGGGACTCTCGCTGCTGTGTTGGATCCGCTTTGGACTGGACTCTTGCGGCTGTGTTGGGTCCATTATGGATTGAACTTTCACAGTATCATGTTAGACCCGCTCGACATCCATTGCTTTCGTCCTCTCCAAGGTTCTCATAGTCATCATTGTCACCGACGTCCCACTGGGTGTGAGTTTTCCTTGCCCTTATGTGGGCCTACCGAGGATGTCGTAGTGGTTTGTGCAGCCCTTTGAGACACTAGTGATTTAGGGCTATATAAGTAAACATTGATTGATTTCAGTAGGCCTTTAAGTCCTCATAATTCAATGTATCTCTCATGACAAACTATTTGTATGTAATATGGCTTTTAATTTTTTGCGGCTCCAGACGGATTTGTTTTTGTATTTTTGGTCCAATATGGCTCTTTGAACATTTTGGGTTGCCGACCCCTGCTCTATGCTGAATGTAACATGTCGTGCGAGCCCACCGATGAACGCTAATGAATGTGAATTCTGGTATGTCCGCTCGGATGAGTGGAAGGTGGCGTGTTTTCACTCATTTTAGAGCCCGTCTGTTGTCTTTTTTCAGCTCCCGTGTCAAGTCCTCCACCAGAGAGGAAGAAGACACCAAACCCAGCGAGAAAAAGTCAGCCTCCCTCGCCAGCGCTGCTCACCTATTCCCTCTCAAGCCGACCACGGTCAGAAGAGGTAATGTCTCCGTGCTGAATTAATGCACAGCCAGATCTCTGGAAAACTTCCCCCCGGACATGACAGTCGGAGGGAGCCGAACATGTCCTGAGAAGTGCTGGATCTGACAGATGAAACATTGCTCAGGGAGGATCAAACTCTGGCCTCGTTGAAAGTTTGAGGCGAGCGTTGACCTGAACACACCCGAGAAACTTCGGCCAGGAAAGGATTGATTGACATATTTCGTTAAAAGGGGGAGTAGCGCACATTTTGTACAGGTGTGTGTTACGTAAAGGCTGGGGAATTGTCTCTTTTCATTGAAATATGCAACAGGATTGTGCTAATTTCTAATAAATCAATCATGAGTGTCTCAAAGGGCAAGAAAAAAAACTCATCTCAAAGGGATGACAATTAGAAACCTTGGAGTGGTCCGCAGATAACATAATAGTGAGAGTCCAGTCCATAGTGGATCTAACATAATAGTGTGAGAGTCTCGTCCATAGTGGATTTAACATAATAGTGAGAGTCCAGTCCATAGTGGATCTAACATAATAGTGTGAGAGTCCAGTCCATAGTGGATCTAACATAATAGTGAGAGTCCAGTCTATAGTGGATCTAACATAATAGTGTGAGAGTCCAGTCCATAGTGGATCTAACATAATAGTGTGAGAGTCCAGTCCATAGTGGATCTAACATAATAGTGTGAGAGTCCAGTCCATAGTGGATCTAACATAATAGTGAGAGTCCAGTCTATAGTGGATCTAACATAATAGTGTGAGAGTCCAGTCC
The DNA here is from genome assembly GCF_033978795.1 of Nerophis ophidion. NCBI lineage: Eukaryota > Metazoa > Chordata > Actinopteri > Syngnathiformes > Syngnathidae > Nerophis > Nerophis ophidion. The sequence goes on from NC_084624.1 coordinate 47,486,512, forward strand.
ATAGTGGATCTAACATAATAGTGTGAGAGTCCAGTCCATAGTGGATCTAACATAATAGTGAGAGTCCAGTCCATAGTGGATCTAACATAATAGTGAGAGTCCAGTCCATAGTGGATCTAACATAATAGTGTGAGAGTCCAGTCCATAGTGGAGCTAACATAATAGTGAGAGTCCAGTCCATAGTGGATCTAACATAATAGTGAGAGTCCAGTCCATAGTGGATCTAACATAATAGTGAGAGTCCAGTCCATAGTGGATCTAACATTACAGTGAGAGTCCAGTCCATAGTGGATCTAACATAATAGTGTGAGAGTCCAGTCCATAGTGGATCTAACATAATAGTGTGAGAGTCCAGTCCATAGTGGATCTAACATAATAGTGAGAGTCCAGTCCACAGTGGATCTAACATTACAGTGAGAGTCCAGTCCATAGTGGATCTAACATAATAGTGTGAGAGTCCAGTCCATAGTGGATCTAACATAATAGTGTGAGAGTCTCGTCCATAGTGGATTTAACATAATAGTGAGAGTCCAGTCCATAGTGGATCTAACATAATAGTGTGAGAGTCCAGTCCATAGTGGATCTAACATAATAGTGTGAGAGTCCAGTCCATAGTGGATCTAACATAATAGTGAGAGTCCAGTCTATAGTGGATCTAACATAATAGTGTGAGCGTCCAGTCCATAGTGGATCTAACATAATAGTGTGAGAGTCCAGTCCATAGTGGATCTAACATAATAGTGAGAGTCCAGTCCATAGTGGATCTAACATAATAGTGTGAGAGTCCAGTCCATAGTGGATCTAACATAATAGTGAGAGTCCAGTCTATAGTGGATCTAACATAATAGTGTGAGAGTCCAGTCCATAGTGGATCTAACATAATAGTGTGAGAGTCCAGTCCATAGTGGATCTAACATAATAGTGAGAGTCCAGTCCATAGTGGATCTAACATAATAGTGAGAGTCCAGTCCATAGTGGATCTAACATAATAGTGTGAGAGTCCAGTCGATAGTGGAGCTAACATAATAGTGAGAGTCCAGTCCATAGTGGAGCTAACATAATAGTGAGAGTCCAGTCCATAGTGGATCTAACATAATAGTGAGAGTCCAGTCCATAGTGGATCCAACATAATAGGGAGAGAGTCCAGTCCATAGTGGATCTAACATAATAGTGAGAGTCCAGTCCATAGTGGATCTAACATAATAGTGTGAAAGTCCAGTCCATAGTGGATCTAACATAATAGTGTGAGAGTCCAGTCCATAGTGGATCTAACATAATAGTGAGAGTCCAGTCCATAGCGGATCTAACATAATAGTGTGAGAGTCTAGTCCATAGTGGATCTAACATAATAGTGTGAGAGTCCAGTCCATAGTGGATCTAACATAATAGTGTGAGAGTCTAGTCCATAGTGGACTACTTAATAGTTTGACAATTCGTTTTTTTATTTTTTTTTTATTATATTATCTTTATAAAGTCAGGAAATATGTCACTGGACACATGAGGACTTTGATTATAACCAATGTATGATCTTGTAACAATTTGGTTGATTGATACTTTGGTATCTGATTGATACCCAAATTTGTAGTATCATCCAAAACTAATGTAAAGTATCAAACAACAGAAGGATAAGGGATTATGACATTTTAACAGAAGTGTAGATAGAACAAGTCAAAAGAGAAAGTAAGCAGAAATTAACAGTAAATGAACAAGTAGATGAATAATACATTTTCTACCACTTGTCCTTAATAATGTTGACAAAATAATAGAATGGAAAATGACACAATATTTTACTGCATATGTCAGCAGACTAATAAGAAGCCTTTGTTTGTTTACTTACTACTAAAAGACAAGTTGTCTTGTATGTTCACTATTTTATTTAAGGACAAACTTGCAAAAAAATATATATATGTTTAATGTGCTGTAAGATTTTGTTTTTGTTAAAATTATGCCACTAATGCAAATTTTTGTGGTGCCCTTTATTTAGAAAAGTACCGAAAAGTATCATAAATAATTGTAATACGAGTTCCGGTACCAAAATATTGGTATTGGGACAACACTCGTATAAATTGGTTACATTGCAGATTAGACACACCAGGTTCTCCAAAATCGATACAATTTGCATACCAGGCAATATATTCTGTAAAAATACACATAGAACCTCAAGAAGGTAATCAATCGTTTTTTTAAGCCACGATCCCGAGTATTATTAGTTACAATTATTAGTATAATTGTGAGTGGTCACAGTTTTGATTCTGGAATGGATTAGTTATTAGGGACCGAATGTCCCTTTGGGACAGAGGACCCTATTCTATTTCTAAGGTTTTATTATTATTATTATACCGCTGCCTCTTTGAGCTGTAATTTGACCCCCTTAACATGCTTCAAAACTCACCAAATTTTACACTCACATCAGGACTGGCGAAAATTGCCATCTAATAAAAAACCAAGCCCCAAAAATCGCAATTGCGCTCTAGCGCCCCCTAGGAAAAAACACAGACAAAACTGCTTTTAACTTCCGTGAGGAATGTCGTAGAGACATGAAACAAAAACTTCTATGTAGGTCTTACTTAGACCTACATTTCGTAAAATGACATCCTCCAGCAAAAATCAACAAGAAGTTGACAAACATCCCTTCAAAACAAAAGTTTCCTAAAAAATGTCATTTTTGCCTCTTTGACCTGTAATTTGACCCCCTTAAAATGCTTCAAAACTCACCAAACTGGACACACACATCAGGACTGGTGAAAATTGCGAAGTAAATCAAAAAACCAAACCCCAAAACTTAAAATTGCGCTCTAGCACCCCCTAGGAATAAAACACAGACATGACTGCTTGTAGGAAGAAAACATCGACAAAACTGCTTGTAACTTCCGGTAGGAATGTCGTAGAGACACGAAACAAAAACCTCTATGTAGGTCTCACTTAGGCCTACATTTCATTAATTGACATCCTTCGGCAAAAATGAACAGGAAGTTGGCAATTACCCCTTCGAAACAAAAGTTTTGTAAAAACTTGTCACCTTTTTTCAAACTTTCAAACATGATCTCCTCTGAGTGCGTTTGTTGTGTCGGCTTCAAACTCGCACAGGAAAGAGATTGAACCCTTCTGATTAAAAGATGCGCAAAGAGTTTTTCTAACTGCTCCGGTTCTGATTTTACGAGCCTTTAAAGAACTTCTACGCTGCTTCCGTCTCTAGATGGCCGTTTAAAAGCAGGAAGCACCAGCGTGACCACACAATGCAGAGAAGGTAGGTAATGTGCAGGTAAAGATATGTTGTCTGGGTGATGGCAGGAAGCACCAGCGTGTATGGGTGACAGAAAGAAGCACCAGTTTGACTCCAGGATACAGAGAAGGTAGGTAATGTGCAGGTAAAGATATGTTGTCTGGGTGATGGCAGGAAGCACCAGCGTGTATGGGTGACAGAAAGAAGCACCAGTGTGACCCCAGGATGCAGGGAAGGTAGGTAATGTGCAGGTAAAGATATGTTGTCTGGGTGAAAGAAGGAGGCACCAGTTTGACTCCAGGATACAGAGAAGGTAGGTAATGTGCAGGTAAAGATATGTTGTTTGGGTGATGGCAGGAAGCACCAGCATGTTTGGGTGAATGAAAGAAGCACCAGTGTGACCCCAGGATGCAGTGAAGGTAGGTAATGTGCAGGTAAAGATATGTTGACTGGGTGAAAGAAGGAGGCACCAGTTTGACTCCAGGATACAGAGAAGGTAGGTAATGTGCAGGTAAAGATATGTTGTCTGGGTGATGGCAGGAAGCACCAGCGTGTATGGGTGACAGAAAGAAGCACCAGTGTGACCCCAGGATGCAGGGAAGGTAGGTAATGTGCAGGTAAAGATATGTTGACTGGGTGAAAGAAGGAGGCACCAGTTTGACTCCAGGATACAGGCAATGTAGGTAATGTGCAGGTAAAGATATGTTGACTGGGTGATTGCAGGAAGCACCAGCGTGTACGGGTGACAGAAAGAAGCACCAGTGTGATCCCAGGATGCAGAGAAGGTAGGTAATGTCCGGGTAAAGATATGTTGACTGGGTGAAAGAAGGAGGTACCCGTTTGACTCCAGGATACAGAGAAGGTAGGTAATGTGCAGGTAAAGATATGTTGTCTGGGTGATTGCAGGAAGCACCAGCGTGTACGGGTGACAGAAAGAAGCACCAGTGTGATCCCAGGATGCAGAGAAGGTAGGTAATGTCTGGGTAAAGATATGTTGACTGAGTGAAAGAAGGAGGTACCCATTTGACTCCAGGATACAGAGAAGGTAGGTAATGTGCAGGTAAAGATATGTTGTCTGGGTGATGGCAGGAAGCACCAGCGTGTATGGGTGAATGAAAGAAGCACCAGTGTGACCCCACGATGCAGGGAAGGTAGGTAATGTGCAGGTAAAGATATGTTGACTGGGTGAAAGAAGGAGGCACCAGTTTGACTCCAGGATACAGGGAAGGTAGGTAATGTGCAGGTAAAGATATGTTGTCTGGGTGATGGCAGGAAGCACCAGCATGTTTGGGTGAATGAAAGAAGCACCAGTGTGACCCCAGGATGCAGGGAAGGTAGGTAATGTGCAGGTAAAGAATGGGTAAAAGGCAGGAAACACCAGCAAAAGTCAGTCCCGTCCATCGCTGCTTGCAGCTTTAATATTTCTATTATTTTCTACATAAAAGGTAAGGTTTCACTCACATATGCAAGATGCAAGTCAATTTTAACTCCAATTAATTTAACATTTTACAATAATTGCAACGGATTTAGAATAATATCTGAAAGAGAAGGGTGGGGGATGAAGACTTAAGGTCAAAGCTTTCCCTTTTTCAGAAGAAAAAAAAACATGTTTGTTTTTTACTAGCAAAGAAGTTGCCTTGTTAATGCTTTAATGAGCTCAAACACGCCGGGTGTCACGCGGGTCAAGTTCACCGCGTCCCCTCCCAGGGCGACATGACACCATAGGTCGGCCGGTCCTATCCTTTATGTGAGCAGTGTTGGTGATCTGAACCTTGGAAATGTTGAAATTTAAGCCCTAATTCCAACCCTTGATGCTGAGTGCCAAGCAGGGAGGTAATGGGGTCCCATTTGTGTAGTCTTTGGAATGACTGCGCCGGGGTTTGAACTCACAACCTACCCTTTAGAGCAGGGGTGTCCAAACTTTTTCCACGGAGGGCCGCACAGGAAAAATTAAAGCATGCGGGGGGGGTTGATATTTTTCATTTTCAAACCATAACAAAATATATGGATTTTTAAAAATCATTTTACCTTTAGGGGTCCCGGGGACCATAAAGGGTCTCAGTTAATAAAATGTTAAAAATAAGTCAAATTTGTATTATTATTTTTTACTTAACGCTTACTTAAAAAACGTTTATTAAAAAAAAATGGTTTTATGGCATTTCTGTCAAAACAACTTTGTTTTTCAGAGTAAAACTGAAATATGCAGTATTTAGTAAACATAGCTTTAAAAGATCAATAATGCAGGACACCATTGATTTGAATTATTTTATATTTTTTGAGGAATCACAGTTCAAGTACCTAGGAGTCTTGTTCACGAGTGAGGGAAGAGTGGATGGTGAGATTGACAGGCGGATCGGTGCGGCGTCTTCAGTAATGCGGACGTTGTACTGATCCGTTGTGGTGAAGAAGGAGCTGAGCCAGAATGCAAAGCTCTCAATTTACCGGTCGATCTACGTTCATGAGCTTTGGGTCATGACCGAAAGGATAAGATCACGGGTACAAGCGGCTGGAATGAGAATAAGCACCTCCAAGTCCGAGTCCATGGTTCTCGCCCGGAAAAGGGTGGAATGCCATCTCCGGATTGGGGAGGAGACCCTGCCCCAAGTGGAGCAGTTCAAGTACCTAGGAGTCTTGTTCACGAGTGAGGGAATAGTGGATCGTGAGATCGACAGGCGGATCGGTGCGGCGTCTTCAGTAATGCGGACGTTGTATCGATCGGCTATTTGGTAGGTTTTTAAAACACCCTAAATCCATGGCTCTAACAGGTAAAAAGGCCAAAGAATCAGAAGGACGGCGGAATCTGCAAAAAACTGAAAATTCCGTAAAATTAAAAATTAAAAATAAGCCAAATTAAGGACAACGGAGTCCACACAAAAACGGAAAATTCTAAAACTGAAGAGGCCAATATTCTGAAGGACTGCGGAGTCCGCAAAAACTGGTGCAGTGGAAGAGTGGCCGTGCGGAACCTGAGGGTCACTGGTTCAAATCCCACCTAGAACCAACCTCGTCACGTCCGTTGTGTCCTTGAGCAAGACACTTCACCCTTGCTCCTGATGGGTGCTGGTTGGCGCCTTGCATGGCAGCTCCCTCCATCAGTGTGTGAATGTGTGTGTGAATGGGTAAATGTGGAAGTAGTGTCAAAGCGCTTTGAGTACCTTGAAGGTAGAAAAGCGCTATACAAGTACAACCCATTTATTATTTATTTATTTATTTATTTACCTGATTTTGGGGTTCCGAAGCGGATGCACCCACACACACCTGCCGCCAATTAGCTTCTGGCCAACATACTTTAGCCTCCCTACCCGTCGTCTTAGTTGTCTCACCTCTAAGGACTTCTTTCAGTCGCCAGCGGTTGCCAGTGACCACCTTTCCAGCGGCTCCATCCATTAATCTGTTGTATTTTTCCCCGCTCCTTTTGAGTGCGTTTTTTTTCGTTATTTTTTTTCCAGTCCTCGAGCGCACTTTTTGTTATCAAACATATTTTTCCAGACTGTCCCTTCTCTGTTTTGGGGTCCCGCTCCTGCTTAGCCGATCATAACAAATCAAGTGGCCAATATGGACACCGCATAATTGGAACACTTTTGCCCGGCGCTCAAAGGCTTTGGACAGACGATCGGCAATCACGACCAGCTGCTGCGTGATATGGCATTCAGGCGGCTGTCCGCCAAATATGAAGGTGAGTCAGGCTCATGCGAGCAACTCATTCCTCAGTACTTGCTAGTATTCAACCAATAGCCCAGTTCCATATCTTCTGACCAAACCAAAATAGCATTTATCGTGCACATTTTTTCTGGAAAAGCTGCCCCCTAGGTAATATGCAACAATAACTATTTGATACCTGTTCATCCGTCCATCCATCCATCTTCTTCCGCTTATCCGAGGTCGGGTCGCGGGGGCAGCAGCCTAAGCAGGGAAGCCCAGACTTCCCTCTCCCCAGCCACTTCGTCTAGCTCTTCCCGGGGGATCCCGAGGCCAGCCAGGAGACATAGTCTTCCCAACGTGTCCTGGGTCTTCCCCGTGGCCTCCTACCGGTTGGACGTGCCCTAAACACCTCCCTAGGGAGGCGTTCGGGTGGCATCCTGACCAGATGCCCGAACCACCTCATCTGGTTCCTCTCCATGTGGAGGAGCAGCGGCTTTACTTTGAGTTCCTCCCGGATGGCAGAGCTTCTCACCCTATCTCTAAGGGAGAGACCCGAACTCATTCCGGCCGCTTGTACCCGTGATCTTATCCTTTCGGTCATGACCCAAAGCTCATGACCGTAGATCGACCGGTAAATTGAGAGCTTTGCCTTCCGGCTCAGCTCCTTCTTCACCACAACGGATCGGTACAACATCCGCATTACTGAAGATGCCGCACCGATCTGCCTGTCGATCTCACGATCCACTCTTCCCTCACTCGTGAACAAGACTCCGAGGTACTTGAACTCCTCCTCTTGGGTCAGGGTCTCCTCCCCAACCCAGAGATGGCATTCCACCCTTTTCCGGGCGAGAACCATGGACTCGGACTTGGAGGTGCTGATTCTCATTCCGGCTGCTTGTACCCGTGATCTTATCCTTTCGGTCATGACCCAAAGCTCATGACCGTAGATCGACCGGTAAATTGAGAGCTTTGCCTTCCGGCTCAGCTCCTTCTTCACCACAACGGATCGGTACAACATCCGCATTACTGAAGACGCCGCACCGATCTGCCTGTCGATCTCACGATCCACTCTTCCCTCACTCGTGAACAAGACTCCGAGGTACTTGAACTCCTCCTCTTGGGTCAGGGTCTCCTCCCCAACCCAGAGATGGCATTCCACCCTTTTCCGGGCGAGAACCATGGACTCGGACTTGGAGGTGCTGATTCTCATTCCGGCTGCTTGTACCCGTGATCTTATCCTTTCGGTCATGACCCAAAGCTCATGACCGTAGATCGACCGGTAAATTGAGAGCTTTGCCTTCCGGCTCAGCTCCTTCTTCACCACAACGGATCGGTACAACATCCGCATTACTGAAGACGCCGCACCGATCTGCCTGTCGATCTCACGATCCACTCTTCCCTCACTCGTGAACAAGACTCCGAGGTACTTGAACTCCTCCTCTTGGGTCAGGGTCTCCTCCCCAACCCAGAGATGGCATTCCACCCTTTTCCGGGCGAGAACCATGGACTCGGACTTGGAGGTGCTGATTCTCATTCCGGCTGCTTGTACCCGTGATCTTATCCTTTCGGTCATGACCCAAAGCTCATGACCGTAGATCGACCGGTAAATTGAGAGCTTTGCCTTCCGGCTCAGCTCCTTCTTCACCACAACGGATCGATACAACGTCCGCATTACTGAAGACGCCGCACCGATCCGCCTGTCGATCTCACGATCCACTCTTCCCTCACTCGTGAGTTGAGGCTCTGGAGGCCGGCTGCCGCTATGGAGCACTACTTAGATATCCAGGTGCGGTTTAGCTCGGTTGGTAGAGCGGCCGTGCCAGCAACTTGAGGGTTGCAGGTTCGATTCCCGCTTCCGCCATCCTAGTCAATGCCGTTGTGTCCTTGGGCAAGACACTTTACCCACCTGCTCCCAGTGCCACCCACACTGGTTTAAATGGAACTTAGATATTGGGTGTCACTATGTAAAGCACTTTGAGTCACTAGAGAAAAGCGCTATATAAATATAATTCACTTCACTTCACACTTCACAGCCCCAGAGGAATTAAGTGGTGGTGAAGGTGTTGATTTGGGGAGGAGCGTGTATGTGGATGTATGCCCAATTAACTCGGGTGAGATGTTGAAATGTTTTTGTGGACTGGGGCCGATCTCAAGTTCGACACCGGGTGTTGTTGAAAAAAAGGGAGGTCAAAAGCGTCCATCTTTGAGGAGTCCTCGGGGGAGTTCTTCAGAACAGCCTGTTCCTGATTGCATCAAGGCCATTCGAAGGAGTCAAATCGTAGATTAAGATGTTTTTCTTCGAGAAGACCAAACAGTGACTTGCCTTCTCTGTGTGTCCATGCTGGATTCTCCAATTTCAATTGAATTATTCCTTCTCAGCAAGCTTCTCCAAGATGACATCCATTTTGCGATTCAAATCAGATATCGCTCCAGTCTGTGTTCCCACAGCCTGATGCAATCATATGTGCGCAACATGCATTCGTTTTTGCGATATGTTTATTTGTTGTGTTTTACTTTGGTAGCTTTTTGTAGAAAATAGCACCGCTGAAGTCTGCTCTGTGCTCCTTTTAATTTTTATCATGACCTTGTGTTCTTTACTTTTTAAAGGCCTACTGAAAGCCACTACTATCGACCACGCAGTCTGATAGTTTATATATCAATGATGAAATATTAACATTGCAACACATGCCAATACGGCCTTTTTAGTTTACTAAATTGCAAATGTAAATTTCGCGCCGAAGTATCATGCTAAAACGTCGCGGTATTATGACGCGTGCGCGTGATGTCACGCATTGTAGAAGACATTTTGTTCCAGCACCGTTACCATTTATAAGTCGTCTGTTTTCACCGCATAATTCCACAGTATTCTGGACATCTGTGTTGCTGAATCTTTTGCAATGTGTTCAATGAATAATGGAGACGTCAAAGAAGAAAGCTGTAGGTGGGAAGCGGTGTATTGCAGCTGCCTTTAGCAACACAAACACAGCCGGTGTTTCATTGTTTACATCCCCGAAAGATGACAGTCAAGCTTTACTATGGAACAGAGATGTCAAGCGAACACGGTTGGATTGGACCACACCCACACAAAGTACGGTGTATTATGCAGCGATCATTTCGAAAGATGGTGTTTCGAAGAGGGTCCCTTGGGAAGGGCAGAGATAGGCATCGCCACCACCCGTCGACTGGTGCTGAAGAAAAGTGCGGGGCCCGACCCTCAGGTTGTACAGGTACGACCATATCATCTCACTAAAACACTAGTAACACAATAAGCAGATAAGGGATTTTCCAAAATTATACTACTAAATTTGTCTAAAAACATCTGAATCGCTCCCACTGTATAGTCTTTTATTTTTTTTTCTAATCCTTCACTCCTACTTTCTTCATCCACAAATCTTTCATCCTCGCTCAAACTAATGGGGAAATCTTCGCTTTCTCGGTCCGAATCGCTCTGGCTGCTGGTGGCCATGATTGTAAACAATGTTTAGATGTGAGGAGCTCCACAACCCGTGACGTCACGCGCACATCGTCTGCTACTTCCGGTACAGGCAAGGCTTTTTTATTAGCGACCAAAAGTTGCGAATTTTATCGTCGATGTTCTCTACTAAATCCTTTCAGCAAAAATATGGCAATATCGCGAAATGATCAAGTATGACACATAGAATGGACCTGCTATCCCCGTTTGAATAAGAACATCTCATTTCAGTAGGGCTTTAAGGCCGAAGCTGTTTGTTTACATGCTTTTTTGTATTTCTCTTTGCTATTTGGGCTTATTGGACCCTACTTAGAATAAAAACTAAGAATCATATTTTAATATGATGTACTTAGTCCATAAGTACACAAATGTGTACTTCATGTTTATCCATCCATCCATCCATTTTCTACCGCTTATTCCCTTTTGGGGTCGCGGGGGGCGCTGGCGCCTATCTCAGCTACAATCGGGCGGAAGGCGGGGTACACCCTGGACAAGTCGCCACCTCACCGCAGGGCCAACACAGATAGACAGACAACATTCACACACTAGGGACCATTTAGTGTTGCCAATCAACCTATCCCCAGGTGCATGTCTTTGGAAGTGGGAGGAAGCCGGAGTACCCGGAGGGAACCCACGCACTCACGGGGAGAACATGCAGCCTCCAGACAGAAAGATCCCGAGCCTGGATTTGAACCCAGGACTGCAGGACCTTCGTATTGTGAGGCAGACGCACTAACCCCTCTGCCACCGTGAAGCCCACTTCATTTTTAGTGACATGCTAATTCTTATTTTTACACGTTTCTTTTCCAAATTCCTTTTTATGTTATACTCTTCTGACACCACCAGATGGCAGTATAAGTGTCCACATAAATAAATGATAAATGGGTTGTACTTGTATAGCGCTTTTCTACCTTCAAGGTACTCAAAGCGCTTTGACACTACTTCCACATTTACCCATTCACACACACATTCACACACTGATGAAGGGAGCTGCCATGCAAGGCGCCAACCAGCACCCATCAGGAGCAAGGGTGAAGTGTCTTGCTCAGGACACAACGGACGTGACGAGGTTGGTACTAGGTGGGATTTGAACCAGGGACCCTCGGGTTGCGCACGGCCACTCTCCCACTGCGCCACGCCGTATAAGCGGCCATATGACCCCAATTCAGTAGTGTATACAATTTTGGAAATGAGCGCTAAAAGGTGCTGTCCACGCATGTGGCCACTAAACCTTTAGAGGTTTTTATTGTCTTGTTTTTATAGGAAAATCGCGCCACGGATGGCCACCACGGTACTGCACGCTCTCGTCGTAATTGCGTTTTTCCTCGTTTCTATCGTTGAACAAAGCGAGCACCGTGTTAGACTGCAATGGCGACTTGACCAGGGTGTACCACACCTACCGTACGAATGCAGCTGAGATAGGCTCCAGCACCCCCCTGCAGGGCCTGTGTGAAAGGACCGGCCTCGAAGACACCGGGAGGTGAGTGGATTGCCCAGCTGGGATTCTTAAATGTAATCACCTGTCGCCCTTATTTTGCAGCCGAAACGAGACGCATGGCTGGAGTTGCTGGTGAGCGGAGGCATGAGAGGGCGAGACAGTTTACACGCTGCTTTATGAAAATAAAAGACTTGTTACCTCAGACTACCGGGCTCACAGAAGGATATTTGTGTCAGTAGAACCCACAGGACGGCAACCTCTACATAAAGGTCAAACGTTTTGCTATCTCTGAATCCGTGAACATAATCTGGAACAGCTCATCCATGTTCTCATTACCAGTATACGACTGGTGTTTAGTTACCGTGTGAAAAGTCCACAGCACCTCCGCGTTTGCTGTGCTTTTCCGATTGGGAATGGGATTCCAATGACTCAATGCCCAATGTTCCAAGTTTGAAAGTTTTCTTGCACTAAGTGCCTTTCAAATCAAATCAAACGCCTTTCCCTCCACCGGCATCAACCATGCACTGAACTTTTCGTCCTGAAGCCACAAATCATTAAACTCTGCACTCAACCATGCATGCAAGTGTTGTGATTCGGTTCCGTTGAAAGTTTTCTCCGCTGACTAAGCTGTCAACACACAGCTTAGTCAGTAGCCGGTGGTGTTTGATAAATTCTGACCGGGCAGCACAGTTAGTTCCGCTGTGTAGAAAAATCGAAGTTTACCGTATTTCCTTCAATTACCGCCGGGTCAAACTCGTCACGTCACGAGTGACACTTCCCCTGTCATCATTTTCAAAATGGAGGAGGCTGATTTCAATACCAGTCATTTGAAATCGCATAAAGGGAAGAAGATTAAGAGCTATTCGGTAGGATTTAAGGTCCAAGCTATTGAATAGCGGTATGCTAAAAAGCACAGTAAGCAGCTATGTTTTACTAATCTAGCTGTGGAGAGTTGGAGCCGACGGTTCGACAGACAGGAAGAGCGACCTGGACTGAGGTTTAATTGCAAAAATAAACAAAGTTAAACTGCTCAAGCCATGTCCTTCCTTGGTGGTCCTGGGAACCCGCAAGACAACGGCGTGAGACCGTCCCAATACCGTAGCTGCGTGTGTCAAATGTGAGTCATTAAATGACTCCCGCCTCCTGGTGGTAGAGGGCGCTAGTGATCCTTCTTGCGACTACTGGGCTGCAGAAGACAATGAGTGACGTGATATGTGATGGGACGGATATGACGGACCTTTTAGGATGTAACACCGACCCTGGCATGTTCAAGTCCTAAATACCTTGTGTTTTATTTATACAATAACACTTCCTGGTGGCACCGGTGGGATAAACGGATCACCCACAGAGCAGAACCGGAGGGGGAGTTGTACGGGGATAATTCTGTTGTCGCCCCCGTACTTGAGGAGCCGAGCTAACTGATGGCATCGGTCTGATAGCCGTTTTCTAAACTGGACTTTCAATCGAAGTAGGAGGTAGTAAAGGACGATCTCCATCGAGACAGAGAGACTTTTAGAAGGATAAGGAAGACTTCTATAAACAAGTAATCGATGCTTTTGATCAGAAGGAGCTGGCGGGTGAAAATCATAAGTTACCATGGCGACTTAAACAAACTCACCGGTGCACAAACGACTTTGGTAAGCTATGAAGCCCTACATTATTATTATGGTGTGTGTATAAGGGAAGACATATTATTATTATTGTTTCGCAATATTATGCAAAAGAAACCTTTCTCACCTTCGATTACCTGCTGATGTGTATTTAGGATCTGCATAGGCCCAAAATGCAGCTCAGATAGTGTTAGAATAATCATGTATATATATTATCACACAACATTAGTATGCTTAAAGTCTGTTGCTATATTTATTAGCTGTTGATCTCATGTTGCATTGTTTCTATCTGTGCAAGGACAAAACTTCTTGTCTGAAGGGTGGCCTTTGTTTTAGCCCGCTAAACAGCCAAGGACGTCAAGCCCCTCAACGAAGATAGGATGACAGCACATAGACGAAGCAGAAACAAAACGAACAATTCCGTTACGTATTGTGCGTCGTGGACCTGCTTTGCATGGTGTATGTGACCACGGGGCGGTTTAGCTCGGTTGGTAGAGCGGCCGTGCCAGCAACTTGAGGGTTGCAGGTACAATTCCCGTTGTGTCCTTGGGCAAGACACTTTACCCACCTGCTCCCAGTGCCACCCACACTGGTTTGAATGTAACTTAGATATTGGGTTTCACTATGTAAAGCGCTTTGAGTCACTAGAGAAAAAGCGCTATATAAATATAATTTACTTACTACTATCCATCCATTTTCTACCGCTTATTCCCTTTCGGGGTCGCGGGGGGCGCTGGCGCCTATCTCAGCTACAATCGGGCGGAAGGCGGGGTACACCCTGGACAAGTCGCCACCTCATCGCAGGGCCAACACAGATAGACAGACAACATTCACACTCACATTCACACACTAGGGACCATTTAGTGTTGCCAATCAACCTATCCCCAGGTGCATGTCTTTGGAGGTGGGAGGAAGCCGGAGAACCCGGAGGGAACCCACGCATTCACGGGGAGAACATGCAAACTCCACACAGAAAAATCCCGAGCCTGGATTTGAACCCAGGACTGCAGGACCTTCGTATTGTGAGGCAGACGCACTAACCCCTCTGCCACCGTGAAGCCTTACTACTTACTTACTACTACTACATTCCTATTAGAGGCGGACTCAGTGATGTTGACTGTGGAGCGTAGGGCGAGACCGTGACTAGGTGTGCAGCTCCATGCGTTCTCCTCATGAGTTAAATTGAACTCTGTCTCTGCATGATTCCTTCCTTCTTGTCTGTTTAATGGATGTCATCAGTGTTTGAACCTTTGTGGAGTCCAACCCTCATAGTAGAATGTGCATGAAAACAATCCTTTTGAGTGGAAACTAAGCAACGTAATGATGAGTACGGCGACACACCGCTCTAACTCGACTGCTTTTTACATCCGCAAGCGGCGTTGACATTTTTTCCAAGGGATACGAGGCCAGGCCACAAAGTCACCTCATTATGACGAGATGCATCACCATGAAATTGAGAAGTCCGATTATGCTCTTCTCGGACACGTCACACGTGAACAATTTTTGTCATTCTTCGGGGCCTGTAATGTAATATGATTGCGGAAACATAAAGGCGGACTCCCTCAAATTGTTGTCGGAATACTGGGTTATGTATCACAAGTTAATACCCCGCTCTCCAATTCCGGTGTTGGAGTGAAATGAAATATGAATTTGCATCCCTGGCGCCTCAGAAAGCCGGTGATTTGTTTGTATGGCAGCACTTATTATTGAGGCTGATGTCGCTTTACAGTATGCTAATATCCAACACCCCCCAATATAGAGGGTCTTCTTATTCATATGAGCGGCGGAGGAAAGCCGCGTGGGGAATACATATTAATGCTGACATTAGAGGAGGACTCCATGCGTCGCCATTACTCAGGCGTGAACGTGCAATTGCAGAAACACTCAGGGTTCCTTTATTGAACCAAACGTGATAAGTGTGACCGCACACTATCAGCCGGTGCGCAGCAAGCCTCCGTCCGTATCTGTGACGACAAGCATTTATCGGGGGGGGAGGGGGGGGTGTATTGTAGCGTCCCGGAAGGGTTCCCGGGTATTTGTTCTGTTGTGTTTATGTTTTGTTACAGTGCGGATGTTCTCCCAAAATGTGTTTTGGTGTGGGTTCACAGTGTGGCGCACATTTGTAACAGTGTTAAAGTTGTTTATACGGCCACCCTCAGTGTGACCTGTACGGCTGTTGACCAAGTATGCTTTGCATTCACTTTTGTGTGTGTGAAAAGCCGTAGATATTATGTGATTGGGCAGTGCCTTTAAGGTTTATTGGCGCTCTGTACTTCTCACTATGTCCATGTACCTACCACTCTGTACAGCGGCGACTTAAAAAGTCATAAATGTTACTTTTTGTAACCGACACCGATAATTTCTGATGTTACATTTTAAAGCGTTTATCGGCCGATAATATCGGCGGTCCGATATTATCGGACATCTCTAGCTGTATTCTGTTCTATTCCATTCTACCAACCCCGTTTCCATATGAGTTGGGAAATTGTGTTAGATGTAAATATAAACAGAATACAATGATTTGCAAATCCTTTTCAACCCATATTCAGTTGAATATGCTACAAAGACAACATATTTGATGTTCAAACTCATAAACTTTATTTTTTTTTTGTTGAAAATAATAATTAACTTAGAATTTCATGGCTGCAACACGTGCCAAAGTAGTTGGGAAAGGGCATGTTCACCACTGTGTTACATCACCTTTTCTTTTAACAACACTCAATAAACGTTTGGGAACTGAGGAAACTAATTGTTGGAGCTTCGAAAGTGGAATTCTTTCCCATTCTTGTTTTATGTAGAGCTTCAGTCGTTCAACAGCCCGGGGTCTCCGCTGTCGTATTTTACGCTTCATAATGCGCCACACATTTTCCATGGGAGACAGGTCTGGACTGCAGGCGGGCCAGGAAAGTACCCGCACTCTTTTTTTGTGAAGCCGCGCTGTTGTAACACGTGCTGAACGTGGCTTGGCATTGTCTTGCTGAAATAAGCAGGGGCGTCCATGAAAAAGACGGCGCTTAGATGGCAGCATATGTTGTTCAAAACCTGTATGTACCTTTCAGCATTAATGGTGCCTTCACAGATGTGTAAGTTACCCATGCCTTGGGCACTAATGCACCCCCATACCATCACACATGCTGGCTTTTCAACTTTGCGTCGATAACAGTCTGGATGGTTCGCTTCCCGTTTGGTCCTACTGACAAGATTCCGAATATTTCCAAAAACAATTTGAAATATGGACTCGTTAGACCACAGAACACTTTTCCACTTTGCATCAGTCCATCTTAGATGATTTCGGGCCCAGAGAAGCCGGCGGCGTTTCTGGATGTTGTCGATAAATGGCTTTCGCTTTGCATAGTAGAGCTTTAACTTGCACTTACAGATGTAGCGACAAACTGTATTTAGTGACAGTGGTTTTCTGAAGTGTTCCTGAGCCCATGTGGTGATATCCTTTAGAGATTGATGATGGATTTTTGACACAGTGCCGTCTGAGGGACCGAAGGTCACGGTCATTCAATGTTGGTTTCCGGCCATGCTGCTTACGTGGTGTGATTTCTCCAGATTCTCTGAACCTTTTGATGATATTATGGAGCGTAGATGTTGAAATCCCTAAATTTCTTGCAATGTCACTTTGAGAAAGGTTGTTCTTAAACTGTTTGACTATTTGCTCACGCAGTTGTGGACAAAGGGGTGTACCTCGCCCCATCCTTTCTTGTGAAAGACTGAGCATTTTTTGGGAAGCTGTTTTTATAGCCAATCATGGCACCCACCTGTTCCCAATTAGCCTGCACACCTGTGGGATGTTCCAAATAAGTGTTTGATGAGCATACCTCAACTTTATCAGTATTTATTGCCACCTTTCCCAACTTCTTTGTCACGTGTTGCTGGCATCAAATTCTCAAGTTGATGATTATTTGCCCAAAAATATATTTATCAGTTTGAACATGAAATATGTTGTCTTTGTAGCATATTCAACTGAATATGGGTTGAACATGATTTGCAAATCATTGTATTCTGTTTATATTTACATCGAACACAAATTTCCAAACTCATATGGTAACGGGGTTTGTCCCGCACACATTATAGTATTATTATACATATTATAAAAGGCAGCCTGGGTTTTAATGAGTGCTAATTAAACGCCGGAGACCACAAGATGAATGGCAGGCAACATTGCTGCATGTGACAGACATCTGGTGGAAGGATAAGTGAGAAGAAACTAGGAGTGTGTATATTGATTCCAACAACTATCAAACATTGCTGTCATGACTCGGTTGGCATACTGAAAGGAGCCAAATAAATAAATGTTCCGCCTTTCTTAGCCGCTTTGCCGTCATGTCATTTCCAAAACAAGAAAGTGCAAGATTGTCGGAGGCGTTTTAAAACAAGCTGCGAGTGCACTTTTGTGCATGATGTCACGAAGATGACATTGTCAGGCTTGGACTTGGATTTGGTTGACTCCTTCGACGCGGAGGGATTACAGGACGAGTCAGGCGAGGATTCAGGTACATAGTTTTAATTATACTCAAAATACAAAAAAGGCAAAACAAAAAGCAGGCTTGATGGCGGATAATAATATACAGTATGCTAAAACTTAGAACAAAAACAGCACAATGGCAATACAATCTACAAAACAACCAAAAGATACTATCAAAAACATAATTATTTAAAGCTGCAAGCAGCGTTGGTCGGGTCCGCCTTTGGCTGCTGCCGCCGCTACTCAAGCCCTGATCTAAGTCAGACCAACATAGAGGTTTTTATTTCATGTCTCTACAACATTTCTAACAGAAGTTACATGCAGTTTTGTCTGGGTTTTTTCCTAGGGGGCGCTAGAGCGCAATTTAAATTTTTAGGGTTTGGTTTTTTTATTAGATGGCGATTTTCACCAGTCCTGATGTGTGTGTAAAATTTGGTGAGTTTTTAAGCATGTTAAAAGGGTCAAATTACAGATTGGCGTTTCTGGATGTTGTTGATAAACGGCTTCCGCTTTGCATAGTAGAGCTTTAACTTGCACTTTGAAGCATTTTAAGGGGGTCAAATTACAGCTCGAAGAGGCAAAAATGGCATTTTTAGGAAAATTTGCACACTCTTTCAATAACATTTAATCAAAAGGGTTAAGGTCTCTCCTGTGCGAGTTTGAAGCCGAAACGACAAACGGGCTCAGAGGAGATAAAGTTTGAATAAAGGTGACGGGTGTTTACAAAACTTTTATTGTGAAGGGGTAATTTTTAACTTCCTGTTGATTTTTGCTGCAGGATGTTAATCATTAAAATGTAGTCTAAGTGAGACCTACATAGAGGTTTTTGTTTCATGTCTGTCCGACATTCCTACTGGAAGTTACAAGTAGTTTTGTCTGTTTTCTCTTCCTAGGAGCAGTTATTTCTGTGTTTTATTCAAAAATTGCGCTAAAGCGCATTTTTAAATTTTCGGGTTTGGTTTTTACATTATATCGCAATTTTTGCCAGTACTGATGTGTGTGCCAAGTTTGGTGAGTTTTGAAGCATTTTAAGGGGGTCAAATTACAGCTCAAAGAGGCAAAAATGGCATTTTTTAGGAAAATGTGCGCACTCTTTCAATAACATTTAATCAGAAGGGTTAAGGTCTCTCCTGTGCGAGTTTGAAGCCGAAACGACAAACGGGCTCAGAGGAGATAAAGTTTGAATAAAGGTGACGGGTGTTTACAAAACTTTTATTTTGAAGGGGTAATTTTTAACTTCCTGTTGATTTTTGCTGCAGGATGTTAATCATTAAAATGTAGTCTAAGTGAGACCTACATAGAGGTTTTTGTTTCATGTCTGTCCGACATTCCTACTGGAAGTTACAAGCAGTTGTGTCTGTTTTCTCTTCCTAGGAGCAGTTATTTCTGTGTTTTATTCAAAAATTGCGCTAGAGCGCATTTTTAAATTTTCGGGGTTTGGTTTTTTCTTTATATCGCAATTTTTGCCAGTACTGATGTGTGTGTCAAGTTTGGTGAGTTTTGAAGCATTTTGAGAGGGTCAAAATACAGCGCAAAGAGGCAGAAATAGCATTTTTTTAGGAAAATTTTGCTTTGAAGGGGCGATTGCCAAATGACTCCCTGTGGGAGTCCTTTTACAATGGGCCATGCGGGCCCTAATAATAATAAAGAATAATAATAAAACGCACGAAATTCAATAGGTCCTTTGGCCATGGGAGTCCTTTTACAATGGGCCATGCGGGCCCTAATAATAATAAAACGTTACAGTTTCAATAGGGTCCTTGGCAGGGCGGACCCTAATTAAAGCTGCAAGCAGCGTTGGTCGGGTCCGCCTTTGGCTGCTGCCCCCGAGACCCACGGCCGGATAAGCGTTAGAAGACGCCTTGGAGCCACTATTTTGAGAATCTAATGCATTGTGAAAGTAATGCATTTGTTGTATTGAAGTTAAAATATCAAACTTCCTGTTGATTTTTTGCTAAAGTATGTTAATTATTAAAATGTAGGTCTAAGTGAGACCTACATAGTGTTTTTTGTTTCATGTCTCTCTGACATTCCTACCGGAAGTTACAAGCAGTTTTTTCTGTGTTTTCTTCCTAGGAGCAGGTTGTCCGTGTTGTATTCCTAGCGGGGCGGTAGAGCGCAATTTTGAGCTTTGAGGTTAGGTTTTTTCATCAGATCGCAATTTTTGCCAAACCTGATGTGTGTGTCAAGTTTGGTGGGTTTAGAAGCATTTTAAGGGGGTCAAATAACAGCTCAAAGAGGCAAAAATGACATTTTTTAGGAGACTTTGCACAGGGGTTCTTTGAAGGCGCGTAAAATCAAAACCTGAGAACTTATCAAAACTCTGTTCTATACTTTTAATCAGAAGGGTTCAATCTCTCTCCTGTGCGATTTTGAAGCCAACACAACAAACGCACTCAGAGGAGATAATGTTTGAAGAAAGGTGACCGGTTTTTACAAAACTTTTGTTTTGAAGGGGGGATTGCAAACTTCCTGTTGATTTTTGTTGGGGGTTGTCAATTTATGAAATATAGATCTAAGTGAGACCTACATAGAGGTTTTTGTTTCATGTCTCTCCGACATTCTTACCGGAAGTTACAAGCAATTTTGTCTGTTTTTTCTTCCTAGGAGCAGTTTTTTCAGTGTTTTATTCAAAAATAGCGCTAGAGCGCAATTTTGAGTTTTGGGGTTTGGTTTTCTTCATTAGATCGCAATATTCGCCAGTCCTTATGTGTGCGCCAAGTTTGGTGACTTTTGAAGCATTTTAAAGGGGTCAAATTACAGCGCAAAGAGGCAAAAATTGTATTTTTTACAAAATTTTTATTTTGAAGGGGTTTTTGCCAACTTCCTGTAGATTTTTGCTGAAAGAAGTGAGTGTATGAAAATTGCCATGGGCCTGCGGACCCTAATAAAACGTTATAGTTTCAATAGGGTCGTTGGCCCATTGCAAAGGACTCCCTTGGAGTCCTTTGCAATGGGCCTGGTGGACCCTAATAACAAAAACGGGCGGCATAAACAGCAAGGTGCGTGGCAGGGGATCAATGTTATGGAGCAATGAGCAGCAAAGGTTGTAGAATGCAATGAAAGTTAATGTTCCCAGAATGATGGACAGAAAGAACATGACTTAAATAGTGGCTGTGATAATCAGGAACAGGTGCGGGACTGAGGGCAGGAGCGTGACTAGGAGGGCAAGGTAAAAATCAATGAGTTGTCATGGTAACGTAAACAAACCAGGAAGTGAAAAAAAACGGAACAAGAGTCCAGAAAACAAGACAAAACATGATCAAACATAAAACCAGATTTGTGAATCTTCGGGTGTCCCACGATTCGATTCAATATCGATTCTTGGGGTCACGATTCAATAATATATCGATTTTTTCGATTCCATTCGATTTTCGATTCAAAAACAATATTTTTTCCGATTCAAAACGATTGTGTTCATTCAATACATAGATTTCAGCAGGATCTACCCCAGTCTGCTGACATGCTAGCAGAGTAGAAGATATTTTGTCACTTATTAGTGATTCCCAAAGCCCAAAAAAAGTCTGCGGGCTATAGAGCGTTTTCATTTCGGGCTCCAGTACTCTGGAATGCCCTCCCGGTAACAGTTCGAGATGCCACCTCAGTAGAAGCATTTAAGTCTCACCTTAAAACTCATTTGTATACTCTAGCCTTTAAATAGACTCCCTTTTTAGACCAGTTGATCTGCCGTTTCTTTTCCTTTTCTCCTATGTCCCACTCTCCCTTGTGGAGGGGGTCCAGTCCGATAACCATGGATGAAGTACTGGCTGTCCAGAGTCGAGACCCAGGATGGACCGCTTGCCTGTGTATCGGCTTGGGGACATCTCTGCGCTGCTGATCCGCCTCCACTTGGGATGGTTTCCTGCTGGCTCCGCTGTGAACGGGACTCTCGCTGCTGTGTTGGATCCGCTTTGGACTGGACTCTCGTGACTGTGTTGGATCCTTTAAGGATAGAACTTTCACAGTATCATGTTAGACCCGCTCGACATCCATTGCTTTCCTCCTCTCCAAGGTTCTCATAGTCATCATTGTCACCGACGTCCCACTGGGTATGAGTTTTCCTTGCCCTTATGTGGGCCTACCGAGGATGTCGTAGTGGTTTGTGCAGCCCTTTGAGACACTAGTGATTTAGGGCTATATAAGTAAACATTGATTGATTGATTGATTGATTGATATAAAAATGAGCTGCATAATAGTACATCAAATAGTGTATGTCCTTCACTATGTGGTAGGTTCCTGCGGACGTTATCTCCTTCTGTTGTTGACTATTTTTTTCATACGGTGTTGATGTGATAATGGTTGCTTCGGCATACCGATAAGTATCGAAATAATTTTGGTACCGGTATCAGGACAACGCTAGTGTCCACCCAAAACCATCACCGAAGTACTTGTACCTTGTTTATTTCATTTGAACCGCGGTACTTTATTAGTACTGGTACACCGTACAACCAAGGCTGGGCGATATCTCGATACACTCGATATATCGCGGGTTTGTCTCTGTGCGATATAGAAAATGACTATATCGTGATATTCGAGTAGACGTTCTCACGCAGTTGCTTTTAGCTGCTGGCATTACACTACACTCATTCTCATTCTTGTCTCTGCTTCTCACAGACTCCAAGCACAGCTTCTTACATACGTCAGATACGTATACGCACTCGCGGAGCAGAGAGGTAGCAGCAAGGGTAACGTTAGCTGTGGTGCGAGTGGTAATACGAGAGAGACAAGGTGCGAATCTGGTAACACATGGAGGAAGAATTAATTACCAAGAAAAACGGGCATGGTGGTTTGGCTTCAAGCGGGAATATGTTCAACATTTATGCGGCAAAACCGTCGCTACAAAAAGTAGGGGCGGCATAGCTCGGTTGGTAGAGTGGCCGTGCCAGCAACTTGAGAGTTGCAGGTTCGATTCCCGCTTGTGCTATCCTAGTTATTGCCATTGTGTCCTTGGGCAAGACACTTTACCCACCTGCTCCCAGTGCCACCCACACTGCTTTAAATGTAACTTAGATATTGGGTTTCACTATGTAAAGCGCTTTGAGTCACTTGAGAAAAGCGCTATATAAATATAATTCGCATAATTCACAGCACTGCTAATGTAGCATCATTTGAAAAGTCACCCGCTAGAGAATAAAGAGTGCTTGAAACTCCGCATGTCAACTGTCATGACTTGTGACAGTTGATACTTGTCTTTCGTTTAGTTATGTTCTGTTTTGTTTAAGACTCCTTTAGTTCCTGAGTTTGTTTTGGTTGCCATGGTTGCAAATTATGTTCACCTGTCTCTGATTAGTGGTCGGCTGCTCACCTGCTACCCGAGCACTAATCAGAGGCATTATTTAAGCCTGCCATTGTTGTTTGTTTCATGCTCTGTTCTTGCCACAGTAAGTCTTGCTTGTTTCATGCAAAAGCCTCTGTTCTTTTCATGCCATACCAAGTATTTTTTTTTTGTTTATTCATGCCACAGTTAGCTACTTTTGTTTCATGTCCATAGTTTAGTCTAAGGGATAGTTTTGTTTCCTGCGTCAAGTTGTGCTTTTGTCTTGAGCGCTTTGTTTGTACCTTTTTTAGTTAAAATCACCGTATTTCCTTGAATTGCCGCCGGGTATATAGTATACGCCAGCCTAGAATTACTGCCGGGTCAAACTTGTTTCACTAAAGAATTAGCGCATGATTAGCATTACCGCCGGCTCAGGATTAACGCCGGCTCAAACTCATTTCGCAAAATATTATTTTTATTAGCGCATGTTTAGAATTTCCGCCGGGTCAAAGTCGTTTCGACAAATAATTAGCATATGCCTGGAATTTCCGCTGGGTCAAACTCGTCACGTCGCGAGTGACACTTCACCTGTCATCATTTTCAAAATAGAGGATGCTAATTTCAATCATTTGAAATCGCATAAAGGGAAGAAGATTAAGAGCTATTCAGTAGGATTTAAGGTCCAAGCTATTGAATGTGCTAAAAAGAACAGTAAGCAGCTATGTTTTATTAATATACCGTAGCTGCGTGTGTCAAATATGAGTCATTAAATGACTCCCGCCTCCTGGTGGTAGAGGGCGCTAGTGATCCTTCTTGTGACTACTCGGCTGCAGAAAAAGTGACAACAAGCAGCAAGAGTGAGCAGCGATCGTTTATTTTTTTCATGGGGGATTACATATCTAAAATAAAACAGTTTTCTAAACTGGACTTATAATCGAAGCAGGGGGTAATAAAGGAAGATCTCTGAAACTGAAGAAAGATAAGGAAGACTTCTATAAACAAGTTATCGATGCTTTTGGTCAGAAGGAGCTGCACATGGACTTCATTTATAAGTAAAGGTAAGACCATAATAACGTTTTTTTTAATTAAATGTGCTTTTCATGATGGTATCCTTACATCACACTCAAATTTATAGGCAAAGGCCTAAATTTACCGCATGCCTCTGGTAAACGCCGGAGTGAGAAGAGGTTTTGAATTAATTAACACCCTGGCGGCAATTCAAGGAAATACGGTATATATCGTGTATCGAGACATGCCCTAAAGATATCGAGATATTAATAAAAGGCCATATCGCCCGGCCCTGTATTGCAGTCAGTCCGGTGTTTTCCTTCAGCGTTACGTCGATTGCACACAACAAGAAACAGCAAACAAACACAAAAAAACCTTGAACTGTGTCAACTTTCCCACCTTTCACACCATTCTATTACTTATTGATCACATGTCTGCTGGCTAATTAAGACATGACCGCTAGCGGCGAGCAAAGCGCCGTCAAAGCTGCCGCTGCAGGGCCTGGGAAACGGGAGTCGGCTAATCCATAAACTGCTAATGTGCTCGTCCTCTCCACCATCCTCGTGTCGTTCTCCACATTGTCTCGCTTTATTCCCCGTCTCTTTTGACCCCCCCCCGGGTTTTCTCCTCGGATTGTCCTCAACCCTAAGCCTTCCTATGAAACAGACATGAGAAAAGAAGACGTCCGCTGTCCAATACTAAGAACCGTGGAGCTTTCATTGTTGGACCTGCGGTTCAAGGGCAACTTTAGCACCGATACCCAGAATCCGAGGAAGAAAAGAAGAAAAAAACCCCAAAGAAGAGCAAAAACTTGAATAAATGTTGGTCTGTTGTATTCAAGATAGAGGGCATTGTGGGCCAGGTAATCTAATATTCTATTTTCCTATATTTTGTGTGTACACTTTAGCGTGGTGACGTGTGTTACTGATAGTCACACCATTGCTGTTCCATCAATTGTAAGCTATTGTTGTACGGTGTACCGGTATTAGTATAGTACCGCAATACCAATTAATCATTTTCGGTACTATACCGCCTCTGAAAAGTACCAGTTGTTGCTGGTTTACGACCTGACGAGCATGTTCGGCGGCACATAATCACAGAGTTCTTACAAGCAGAGACAGTGTGACAGAAAGGGAGAACGGAAGCATCTTGGCTTAAAAACTAACGATAAAGGTGAAATTATAACAATGCCTCCGGAAGAGGTTCTTTAAGACGTGGCTAGCTAGCTAGCGGCTAATGTCCATTCCCAGTCGGCGGTGTTTTAGCTACTTCTAAATCACTAATCCTCGTCTCCATGGCGACAAATAAAGTCAGTTTATTATAAGTATCATCCCTGCAGGACAAGGAATATCTTAACATGCTTCACTACACACCGTCAAAATGTAAACAAACGCCATGGGTGGCGTTTGTTAACTGATAGTCACACCATTGCTGTTCCATTTATTGTAAGCTGGGGTTGTACGGTGTACCGGTATTGGTATAGTCCCGCAATACCAATTAATCATTTTCGGTACTATACCGCCTCTGAAAATTACCGGTCCTTGCTGGTTTACGAGCTGACGAGCATGTTCGGCGGCACACAATCACAGAGTTCTTACAAGCAGAGACAGTGTGACAGAAAAGGGAGAACAGACGCATTTTGGCTTAAAAAGTAACGATATAGGTGAAGTTATAACAATGCCTCCGGAAGAGGTTCTTTAAGATGTGGCTAGCTAGCTAGCGGCTAAAGTCCAGCCACAGTCGGCGGTGTTTTAGCTATTTCTAAATCACTAATCCTCGTCCCCATGGCGACAAATAAAGTCAGTTTATTATAAGTATCATCCCTGCAGGACAAGGAATAGCTTAACATGCTTCACTACACACCGTCAAAATGTAAACAAACGCCATGGGTGGCGTTTGTTCACTGATAGTCACACCTTTGCTGTTCCATCAATTGTAAGCTAGGGTTGTACGGTGTACTGGTAATAGTATAGTACCGCAATACCAATTAATCATTTTCGGTACTATACCGCCTCTGAAAAGTACCAGTCCTTGCTGGTTTACGAGCTGACGAGCATGTTCGGCGACACACAATCACAGAGTTCTTACAAGCAGAGACAGTGTGACAGAAAGGGGAGAACGAACACATTTTGGCTTAAAAACTAACGATATAAGTGAAGTTATAACAAGGCCTCCGGTAGAGGTTCTTTAAGACGTGGCTCGCTAGCTAGCCGCTAAAGTTCAGCCTCAGTCGGCGGTGTTTTAGCTATTTGTAAATCACTATTCCTCGTCCCCCTGGCGACAAATAAAGTCAGTTTCTTATAAGTATCATCCCTGCAGGACAAGGAATAGCTAAACATGCTTCACTACACACCGTCAAAATGTAAACAAACGCCATGGGTGGCGTTTGTTAACTGATAGTCACATCATTGCTGTTCCATCAATTGTAAGCTAGGGTTGTACGGTATACCGGTATTAGTATAGTACCGCGAAACCAATGAATCATTTTCGGTACAATACCGCCTCTGAAAAGTACCAGTCCTTGCTGGTTTACGAGCCGACGAGCATGTTCGGCGGCACACAATCACAGAGTTCTTACAAGCAGAGACAGTGTGACAGAAAAGGGAGAACGGACGTAATCCTTATCATTTTTTTATTTTTTTTGCCTTTGTCATGAAAAAGGCACGTTTTTGTCATGAAAAAGGGAGATTTTTGTGGTTGGTGCACTAATTGTAAGTGTATATTGTGTTTTTTATTTTAATTTAATACAAAAAAAAAAAAAATTCTTCTGCGGCCAGGTACCAATCGGGCCACGACCCGGTACCGGGCCACGACCCGGTGGTTGGGGACCACTGGTCTAGATGGTGTTTTGTTTAGTTATATTCTGTTAGTTTTGGATTCTTTCAGTTCCTGTTTGACAGCTCCCGGGTTGGGTTTTGTTGCCATGGCAGCTTATTGTTTTCACCTGCCTCTGGTGTTCGGGATGCTCACCTGTGTCTAATCAGAGGCACTATTAAAGCCTGCTTTTGCCAGTCAGTCGGCCTGATGTCATTGTTCGATTCATGCCGTGTCCACGTAAGTTTTGCTACCTTGGCAAGTAAGTCTTGCTAGTTTCATGCCACAGTTCCCCGAGTGTTCCAGGCCACGAAGGAGAGGGGAGCAGAGGAGAAAATAATTCTTCTTTTTTCTTTAAAAAATGTTCCCTGTTCTTCGAGCGCCTGCTTTGAGAAATACTTGATGATGAAATGATTGCAAACATTCTAGTAAAGATGTTCAACATGAATGTTCAATGGGAAAAAAAAAAAGCCAGAGAGAGATCGGAGATGCTTCACTTCCCATCGGGGATGCCTCCTGACAGACTGGCGTGATGTACTTCGGCAGCATAAACGACAACACCCGGGAGACCGGTTCGTTATTCGCAAAACATCCATTCGAATTGAAATGACTTCTGCTCATGTGACGAATCCTGAGAGAGACGTTCGGCGAAAACATTTCGAATCTTCACATCAGACGAGGTTCTCTTCAATAATGAGTGACCTGGTGGTTTAATATTGAACATGCCAGCAAAGGCAAGTGTGTCATCATTTGCTCCTCATGCGCGAATAATTCAGTTTGACTTTGGCGGTTTGGATGGATCTATTCACTCCTAAGAGCTGCAGGAGCCCTCAGACGTCGTTTTCAATCACTGTCAAGTCTTGGGGGATCGACATTTTCACTTTTGAACTGATATTGTACCTGGAGATTGATTTTTTTTGGACTTGGTTATGTGTTCATGAGGAAACAACAATATATACAGTATATATCTATATTAATTAGTGATGTAACGGTACACAAACATTTCGGTCCAGTACGTACCTCGGTTTGGAGGTCACGGTTCGGTTCATTTTCGGTACAGTAAGGAAACAACAAAAAATATATATTTTTTTTATTTATTTACCAAGTTTGTAAACAATGGCTTTATCTTTTTAACATTGGCAACAATATAATAATTCTTCCTACGTTAATCCACATTAAAGGCCTACTGAAAGCCACTACTACCGACCACTCAGTCTGATAGTTTATATATAAATGATGAAATATTAACATTTTCATTGCATAATTCCACGGTATTCTGAATCTGTGTTGCTGAATCTTTTGCAATTTGTTCAATGAATAATGGAGACGTCAAAGAAGAAAGCTGTAGGTGGGAAGCGGCGTATTGCGGCCGCCTTTAGCAACACAAACACAGCCGGTGTTTCTTTGTTTACGTTCCCGAAAGATGACAGTCAAGCTTTACTATGGAACAGAGATGTCAAGCGATGTCAATGAGAATCAGCACCTCCAAGTCCGAGTCCATGGTTCTCGCCCGGAAAAGGGTGGAATGCCATCTCCGGGTTGGGGAGGAGACCTTGCCCCAAGTGGAGGAGTTCAAGTGCCTAGGAGTCTTGTTCACAAGTGAGGGAAGAGTGGATCGAGAGATCGACAGGCGGATCGGTGCGGCGTCTTCAGTAATGCGGACGTTGTACCTATCCATTGTGGTGAAGAAGGAGCTGAGCCGGAAGGCAAAGCTCTCAATTTACCGGTCGATTTACGTTCCCATCCTCACCTATGGTCATGAGCTTTGGGTCTTGACCGAAAGGATAAGATCACGGGTACAAGCGGCCCAAATGAGTGGCGGGTCTCTCCCTTAGAGATAGGGTGAGAAGTTCTGCCATCCGGGAGGAACTCAAAGTAAAGCCGCTGCTCCTTCACATCGAGAGGAGCCAGATGAGGTGGTTCGGGCATCTGGTCAGGATTCCATCCGAACGCCTCCCTAGGGAGGTGTTTAGGGCACGTCCAACCGGTGGGAGGCTACGGGGAAGACCCAGGACACGTTGGGAAGACTATGTCTCCCGGCTGGCCTGGGAACGCCTCGGGATCCCCCGGGAAGAGCTAGACGAAGTGGCTGGGGAAAGGGAAGTCTGGGCTTCCCTGCTTAGGTTGTTGCCCCCGCGACCCGACCTCGGATAGCGGAAGAAGATGGATGGATGGATGGACAGAGATGTCAAGCGAACACACACACAAAGTACAGTGTATTATGCAGCGATCATTTCGAAAGATCGTGTTTAGAAGAGGGTCCCTTGCGAAGGGCAGAGATGAGCATCGCCACCACCCGTCGACGGTACCACCATATAATCTCACTAAATCACTAGTAACAAGATAAGCACATAAGGGATTTTCCAGAATTATCCTTGTAAATGTGTCTAATAACATCTGAATCGCTACCACTGCCCGCGTCTTTTTTTGTTATTTTCTAGTCCTTCACTCTCACTTTCCTCATCTACGAATCTTTCATCGTCGCTCCAAAATAATGGGAAAATTGTCGCTTTCTCGGTCCGAATCGCTCTCGCTGCTGGTGGCCATGATTGTAAACAATGTTCAGATGTGAGGAGCTCCACAACCCGTGACGTCACGCGCACATCGTCTGCTACTTCCGGTACAGGCAAGGCTTTTTTATTAGCGACCAAAAGTTGCGAACTTTATCGTGGATGTTCTCTACTAAATCCTTTCAGCAAAAATATGGCAATATGGCGAAATGATGAAGTATGACACATAGAATGGACCTGCTATCCCCGTTTAAATAAGAACATCTCATTTCAGTAGGCCTTTAAACTGCCTCAAGTTGTTGCTTGGATTAAATAAAATGACAAAACTTTTCTTCTACATATAAAAAGTGCAACATTAAACAGTTTCAAGTCAACTCATCATGCTTGATTTATTACAGAATTTGGGAAGCCTGGAGTTGATTTTTATTATGAAATTGTTATTTTTTTTCATCAACATGTGATAGCAAGGACCCTGCCATTCAAAACTAGGCTGCTACATTACTTCATTACTAATGATTAATGTAACTATAGCTGAAAAAGAAGTACAATAGCAATAGGAGGGACTACTCATGCCTGAACACCATGGAGTTCATGTAGGCTTAATGATGCACTGTCTCTAATGCATATATATATATATATATATATATATATATATATATATATATATATATATATATATATATGCTCTCATTAATTATTTTGAAAGTTAAAGGGGAACATTATCACACTTTCAAAAGGGTTAAAACCAATAAAAATCAGTTCCCAGTGGCTTATTTTATTTTTTTCAAAATTTTACCTGCCCCGGAATATCCCTCGAAGAAACTTTAAAGTGCCTTATTTTCGCTATCTGCGAAGCCACTGTCCATTTTCCTGTGACGTCATCCAGTGCTACCAATACATACAAACAATGGCTGATAGCACAGCAAGATATAGCGACATTAGCTCGGATTCAGACTCGGATTTCAGCGGCTTAAGCGATTCAACAGATTACGCATGTATTGAAACGGATGGTTGGAGTATGGAGGCAGACAGTGAAAACGAAATTGAAGAAGAAACTGAAGCTACTGACCGAATAGCTATTGACGCTATTCGGCCATGTTTGCCTTAGCATCGCCGTTAAAATGTGCAGACCAACAATTGGAAGTTTTGCATCTTGTGACACTGGATCAACTTAAATCCGTCGATTGGTAAGTGTTTGTTTGGCATTAAATGTGGGTGGAAGGAAACGCTGGATGTAAATATAGCTACAAATGTACATACAGCTAGCCTAAATAGCATGTTAGCATCGATTAGCTGGCAGTCATACCGCGACCAAATAGGTCTGATTAGCACATAAGTCAATAACATCAACAAAACTCACCTTTGTGATTATGTTGACTTTATCGTTGCAAATGCATCTGCAGGTTATCCATACATCTCTGTGCCATGTCTGTCTTAGCATCGCCGGTCAAATGTGGAGCCACTCCGGCACATTCAATGGGGGTCTGGCGGTAGATTTCTTTGATTTTATCGTTGGAAATGCATCTGCTTTGAGTGTCGCAGGATATCCACACAATCTTGCCATCTCTGTAGTAGCATAGCTTTCGTTGGTAAAGTGTGCGGAACAAACGACTGACCATTTCGTCGGCTTTCCCCCGCGCCCTCGTATTTTGAACAAATTTCGTCCGATTTCTTGCCACTTTCGCATCTTCGGGCCAGTGGTGCAACTTGAATCCCTCCCTGTTAGTGTTGTTACACCCTCCGACAACACACCCACGAGGCATGATGTCTCCAAGGTTCCAGAAAATAGACGAAAAAACGGAAAATAACAGAGCTGAGACCCGGTGTTTGTAATGTCCATCCATCCATCCATTTCCTACCGCTTATTCCCTTTCGGGTGTTTGTAATGTGTTTAAGAAAATGAAATAGGCGGCTTTATTACCTGCTGCATCAAGGTATATATTGACGCTTACATAGGTCTGCTGATAATGTTCCCCTTTAACACCTCTTTAAAACAACAAGATAGTAACTGAAATTCACCGAATACTTGAAGAATACCGAATACCATGAATTGATTAGCTTGGACCCAGACTTAAACAAGTTAAATAACTTTTTCGGGTGTTACCATTTAGTGGTCATTTGAACGGAATATGTACTGAACTGTGCAATCTACTAATATTTTTTTTATTTTTTTAAAGTTTCAACGTCCTTCCAGACCCTGATACAGCTAGTGTATCTTTTGTAAAATCTAGCAAGCTGTTCCAAGTTGGAACCTGGGATGGACCACTGTGCTACGCATCAGTTGGAGATGTCTCTACGCCCCGACGTGTCTACATACAAGAGGATACACTGCTGGCCTCATTATGGACTGGACTCTCACGTTATTAACTGTATCCACTCGGCATCCACTGGGAGTATGATGTACTCCCTTTTTTACCTTTTCTGTTTAGAACAGTAAGGCTGTATTCCTTTCCGGGCGGGAGGGGGGCTGTTTTCGTACTAAATAAGCAGTCTCTTTAACGTTTGATTTTTAGACCGCTTCTTGATGCCGCTATTAACGCACTGTAGGACTGGTCTCCTATATCTTCAGTAAAACTTGTTAATATTCCTATTCTGTCTTGATGGTCCTTCTTACTCAACATAGAATTTGGGATTGACCAGTGACTTTTATTCCCTGAGTGGAAGACTGGTTTGACGCAACACTTTCTTTTTTCCTTCTGTCTTTCTTCCATTCTTCCTTCCTTCCTTTCCACACAGGAATGGAACCAAACTGAATTGACACAATGTGAGCAAACTATCAATCAATCAATCAATCAATGTTTACTTATATAGCCCTAAATCACTAGTGTCTCAAAGGGCTGCACAAACCACTACGACATCCTCGGTAGGCCCACATAAGGGCAAGGAAAACTCACACCCAGTGGGACATCGGTGACAATGACTATGAGAACCTTGGAGAGGAGGAAAGCAATGGATGTCGAGCGGGTCTAACATGATACTGTGAAAGTTCAATCCATAATGGATCCAACACAGTCGCGAGAGTCCAGTCCAAAGCGGATCCAACACAGCAGCGAGAGTCCCGTTCACAGCGGAGCCAGCAGGAAACCATCCCAAGCGGAGGCGGATCAGCAGCGCAGATATGTCCCCAGCCGATACACAGGCAAGCAGTACATGGCCACCGGATCGGACCGGACCCCCTCCACAAGGGAGAGTGGGACACAGGAGAAAAAGAAAAGAAACGGCAGATCAACTGGTCTAAAAAGGGAGTCTATTTAAAGGCTAGTAATGGACATGCACAAAAAGATTTGGACTGAATAAAATCTGCTTCTCCTTACTCCATTTTAGACATGTTGAATTTAGCAAAATGTTAATTTGGGTAAGAGGTTCAAACTTCATCACTTCAAAGGCTTGGAGTGGTTTTGTTATTCCCTTACTGGAATAACAAAGACTAATAAAATACACATAAAAAAAAAAAGCCCCAGTTGTCCCTCAGAGGTATACACAAGTTACTGAAATTCAATTTAGACAAAAATGAATAGTTTTAGATGAGCTACAAAGCATTATGCTGTTATTTTATGCTCCCCGATGTTCCCCCGAAGCCATCCTCTAACTCTGCATACCCCCCGCCTTCCTTCCTCCAGCGGGAACGGGGAGCTCATAAAATGGCTCGCCGCTTCACACACTTCAACTATAGCAGACACTTAAAAGTAGTCTAAATTTGTAGCTCCTTCGCGCCGCCTTGGCGCCAGGCCCGGCACCCCGCAGCAAAAGCACACACGGGGAAGATCTAAACCCTCAGGATACCTGAGACGCTTCTTCAGTGGTCACACAGAGACTCAGAAGCAAAGCGTTATAATGATCATCTCGCATTTCATCCGCTGACATGTGGATATCCTTGTTGTGCGCCGCCTCCGTCTTTCCCCCCCGCCGGAAAATATTCCTTCAGCTCGATGCCGTTTGGGGGAGGAATAACATTTGTCGCCCCTTTGAAGCGGCGGGATTACACAGGACTTGGACCCCGGTTTTTGTACCGCTGTGTCCATATAGGTTTTAATTCCACACACCAGCTCATTTTTTAAGACTATTGCCTCATATCTAAGGAGAAACCTTTTTCATTCTGTACGATATATCGATATACTCGATTAATTGCGGGTTTGTGCGATATAGAAAATGACTATATTGTGATATTCGAGTAGACGTTCTCACAGATAGCAAGCGCACCTTCTTACATACGTCACATACGTGTACGCCCTCGCGGAGCAGGGAGGTAGCAGCATGGGTAACATTAGCTGTGATGCTAACGGAGCCGTGCGAGTGGTAACATATGAGAAAGAAGGTGCGAATCTGGTAAAAAAATGAACGAAGAATTAAAAATTATGCAAAACATCAATCAATCAATTCATATAGCCCTGATTGTGGGGCAGCATAGCTCGGTTGGTAGAGTAGCCGAGCCAGCAACTTGAGGGTTGCAGGTTCGATTCCCGCTTCCGTCATCCTAGTCCCTGCCGTTGTGTCCTTGGGCAAGACACTTTACCCACCTGCTCCCAGTGCCACCCACACTGGTTTAAATGTAACTTAGATATTGGGTGTCACTATGTAAAGCGCTTTGAGTCACTTGAGAAAAGCGCTATATAAATATAATTCACTTCACTTCACTTCACAAGTGTCTCAAAGGGCTGCACAAGCCACAACGGCATCCTCGGTTCAGATCCCACATAAGGGCAGGGAAAAACTCACACACCCAATGGGATGTCAATGTGAATGAGAAACCTTGGAGAGGACCGCAGATGTGGGTGATCCCGCCCCAACCCCCCTCTCTCGGGGAGACCGGGTGCAATGGACGTGGAGTGGGTCCAGCACAGGGGTAGGGAAGCTATGGCTCTAGAGCCAGATGTGGCATAGCTCGGTTGGTAGAGCGGCCGTGCCAGCAACTTGAGGGTTGCAGGTTCGATTCCCGCTTCCGTCATCCTAGTCCCTGCCGTTGTGTCCTTGGGCAAGACACTTTACCCACCCGCTCCCAGTGCCACCCACACTGGTTTAAAGGTAACTTAGATATTGAGTTTCACTATGTAAAGCGCTTTGAGTCACTAGAGAAAAACGCTATATAAATATAATTCACTTCACTTTTGATGACTGCATCTGGCTCTTGGATAAATCTGAGCTGACATTGCTTAACATGATAATGAATAATTCCACTTGTAATCACAGTGTTAAAAATAATGTTCAAAATATAAAACATTCTCCTGCTTTTTTAATCCATCCATCCGTTTTCTACCACACCTGTTCAAGAAGTTGCGTTAATGGTAAGAAGTTATTTATTTATTATTGGTTAGTGTGGGGCTTGCCCTCCTGGGGGTTCTTCAGACCACCAAGAGCCTGTTTCAGGGTTACAATATTGTTTTATTTTTCAATAAGTCTCTCAGTTGCTTTCTAGCAATTGTCCTTTTCTCTTTTGTTCTCGCTCGCGCTCTGGCTCCAGCCCCAACCCCGTCTCTCCTCCTGGCTGCTGCTTATAACATAGCGACAGATGATTAGATAACAAGGCCCAGGTGGGCCTTCTACGCACCTGTCGCTGATTTCGAGGCCGATCCTGGCAACACCCTGCTTCGCTGCAGGCCCGCAGACCACGCCCCCTCCTAAGTTAGCTTCAGAATAATAATTTTATTTATTTACTTATTATACTCTACAAATGTTGGTCTTACTTAAATATGCAAGCGTTTAGTTGTGTTTAGTGTTAAAAAAAATATGACATGGCTCTTACAGAAATACATTTTAAAATATTTGGCTTCTTGGCTCTCTCAGCCAAAAAGGTTCCCGACCCCTGGTCTAGCATAATATTGTGAAAGTCCAATCCATAGTAGATCTAACATAATAATGTGAGAGTCTAGTCCAGGGGCCTGTTCTAAAAATAGCTCAAATAGCAGCACTTACCATTGAGCTGCCTCTATTTTTTTTAAATTGTATTTATTTACTCACAAGCTGGTCTCAATTTGCTCGACATTTTTAATTCTAAGAGAGACAAAACTCAAATAGAATTTGAAAATCCAAGAAAATATTTTAAAGACTTGGTCTTCACTTGTTTAAATAAATTCATTTATTTTTTAACTTTGCTTCTTATAACTTTCAGAAAGACAATTTTAGAGGAAAAAAACAACCTTAAAAATGATTTTAGGATTTTTAAACACATATACATTCTTACCTTTTAAATTCCTTCCTCTTCTTTCCTGACAATTTAAATCAATTTTCAATTTTTTTTTATTGTAAAGAATAATAAATACATTTTAATTTAATTCTTCATCCGAGCTTCTGTGTTTTCGACGAAGTATATTTGTGAGAGTCCAGTCCATAGTGGATCTTACATAATAGGGAGAGTCCAGTCCATAGTGGATCTAACATAATAGTGGGAGTCCAGTCCATAGTGGATCTAACATAATAGTGTGAGAGTCCAGTCCATAGTGGATCTAACATAATAGTGTAAGAGTCCAGTCCATAGTGGATCTAGCATATTAGACTGAGAGTACAGTCCATAGTGGATCCAGCATAATATTGGGAGAGTCCAGTCCATAGTGGATCTAACATAATAGTGAGAGTCCAGTCTATAGTGGATCTAACATAATAGTGAGAGTCTAGTCCATAGTGGATCTAACATAATAGTGTGAGAGTCCAGTCCATAGTGGATCTAACATAATAGTGTGAGAGTCCAGTCCATAGTGGATCTAACATAATAGTGAGAGTCCAGTCCATAGTGGCTCTAACATAATAGTGTGAGAGTCCAGTCCATAGTGGCTCTAACATAATAACATAATAGTGAGAGTCCAGTCCATAGTGGGGGCCAGCAGGAGACCATCCGAACATCAGGCTACTTGGATAGGCTACTGTCATAACTTGTGATCTGATTGGCTATCGCAACTGTCTATCAACTCTATGTGTTCTCTAATTCATCCACTAACGGTCTCCATGAGTATCCAATCACAGGTCGCGTAAACGTCACGTTCAACGTGAGGCCATCTAGAAGTACTTACTGACAACAACTCGTGATCTGATTGGCTACGGAAACTGTCTATCAACTGTATGTGCCCGTTCACGGACGCCCCCATTGTTGATTCTGAAGATTTGGTACAGCATGGGAACAGAAGCTGGCTGAATTCTGTTTGGATACAAACTAAAACTACAAACAACAGCACTGGAAGGAGCATAATATGACATGAAGACAATATGAATAATTTTAGATATTTAGGGAAAGTACATTGTAGTCAGCTGGAGGTGTGTCTGAATGAAGTTAAACAATGGATGTCCGCTAACTTTTTGCAACTCAACGGCAAGAAAACGGAAATGCTGATTATCGGTCCTGCTAGACACCGACCTCTATTCAATAATACCACCTAAACATTTGACAACCAAACAATTAAACAAGGCGACTCGGTAAAGAATCTGGGTATTATCTTCCACCCAACTCTCTCCTTTGAGCCACACATTAGGAGTGTTGCGAAAACAGCCTTCTTTCATCTCCATAAAATCGCTCAAATTCGTTCCATTTTGTCCACTAGCGATGCTGAGATCAAAATTCATGCGTTCGTTACATCTCGTCTCGATTACTGTAATGTGTTATTTTATAAAATACTACACGGTCTAGCTCCATCCTATCTTGCCGATTG
The DNA here is from genome assembly GCF_033978795.1 of Nerophis ophidion. Lineage (NCBI taxonomy): Eukaryota > Metazoa > Chordata > Actinopteri > Syngnathiformes > Syngnathidae > Nerophis > Nerophis ophidion. The sequence continues at coordinate 47,523,594 of NC_084624.1, forward strand.
TATTGTACCATATGTCCCGGCAGGAAATCTGCATTCAGAAGACTCCGGCTTATTAGTGATTCCTAAAGCCCAAAAAAAGTCTGCGGGCTATAGAGCGTTTTCCGTTCGGGCTCCAGTACTCTGGAATGCCCTCCCGGTAACAGTTCGAGATGCTACCTCAGTAGAAGCATTTAAGTCTCACCTTAAAACTCATCTGTATACTCTAGCCTTTAAATAGACCTCCTTTTTAGACCAGTTGATCTGCCGCTTCTTTTCTGCTCTGCCCCCCTCTCCTTCGTGGAGGGTGGGGCACGAGTTCGGTGGCCACGGATGAAGCGCTGGCTGTCCAAAGTCAGTACCCGGTGTGGACCGCACGTTTGTCAATCGGTTGGGGACATTTCTGCGCTGCTGATCTGTCTCCGTTCAGGATGGTCTCCTGCTGGCTCACACTATTATGCTAGATCCACTATGGACAGGACCCTTACTATTATGTTAGATCCACTATGGACTGGACTCTCACTATTATGTTAGATCCACTATGGACTGGACTCTCACACTATTATGTTAGATCCACTATGGACTGGACTCTCACTATTATGTTAGATCCACTATGGACTGGACTCTCACACTATTATGTTAGATCCACTATGGACTGGACTCTCACACTATTATGTTAGATCCACTATGGACTGGACTCTCATTATTATGTTAGATCCACAGGTGTGCAGGCTAATTGGGAACAGGTGGGTGCCATGATTGGCTATAAAAACAGCTTCCCAAAAAATGCTCAGTCTTTCACAAGAAAGGATGGGGCGAGGTACACCCCTTTGTCCACAACTGTGTGAGCAAATAGTCAAACAGTTTAAGAACAACCTTTCTCAAAGTGCAATTGCAAGAAATTTAGGGATTTCAACATCTACGCTCCATAATATCATCAAAAGGTTCAGAGAATCTGGAGAAATCACTCCACGTAAGCGGCATGGCCGGAAACCAACATTGAATGGCCGTGACCTTCAATCCCTCAGAAGGAAATGTATAAAAAAAACGACATCAATCTATAAAGGATATCACCACATGGGCTCAGGAACACTTCAGAAAACCACTGTCACTAAATGCAGTTTGTCGCTACATCTGTAAGTGCAAGTTAAAGCTCTACTATGCAAAGCGAAAGCCATTTATCAACAACATCCAGAAACGCCGCCGGCTTCTCTGGGCCCGAGATCATCAAAGATGGACTGACGCAAAGTGGAAAAGTGTTCTGTGGTCTGACGAGTCCACATTCCACATCGTGTCATCCGGACCAAAGGGGAAGCAAATCATCCAAACTGTTATCGACGCAAAGTTCAAAAGCCAGCATCTGTGATGGTATGGGGGTGCATTAGTGCCCAAGGCATGGGTAACTTACACATCTGTGAAGGCACCATTAATGCTGAAAGGTACATACAGGGGGCTTCACGGTGGCAGAGGGGTTAGTGCGTCTGCCTCACAATACGAAGTTCCTGCAGTCCTGGGTTCAAATCCAGGCTCGGGATCTTTCTGTGTGGAGTTTGCATGTTCTCCCCGTGAATGCGTGGGTTCCCTCCGGGTACTCCGGCTTCCTCCCACCTCCAAAGACATGCACCTGGGGATAGGTTGATTGGCAACACTAAATTGGCCCTAGTGTGTGAATGTGAGTGTGAATGTTGTCTGTCTATCTGTGTTGGCCCTGCGATGAGGTGGCGACTTGTCCAGGGTGTACCCTGCCTTCTGCCCGATTGTAGCTGAGATAGGCGCCAGCGCCCCCCGCGACCCCGAAAGGGAATAAGCGGTAGAAAATGGATGGATGGATGGGTACATACAGGTTTTGGAACAACATATGCTGCCATCTAAGCGCTGTCTTTTTCATGGACGCCCCTGCTTATTTCAGCAAGACAATGCCAAGCCACATTCAGAACGTGTTACAACAGCGTGGCTTTGTTAAAAAAAGAGTGCGGGTACTTTCCTGGCCCGCCTGCAGTCCAGACCTGTCTCCCATGGAAAATATGTGGCACATTATGAAGCGTAAAATAGGACAGCGGAGACCCCGGACTGTTGAAGGACTGAAGCTCTACATAAAACAAGAATGGTTAAGAATTCCACTTTCAAAGCTTCAACAATTAGTTTCCTCAATTCCCAAACGTTTATTGAGTGTTGTTAAAAGAAAAGGTGATGTAACACAGTGGTGAACATGCCCTTTCCCAACTACTTTGGCAAGTTAATTATTATTTGCAAAAAAAAAACAATGTTTATGAGTTTGAACATCAAATATCTTGTCTTTGTAGTGCATTCAATTTGCAAATCATTGTATTCTGTTTATATTTACATCCAACACAATTTCCCAACTCATATGGAAACGGGGTTTGTATAACCCCTTTACAACCATTACTTCTGACAACATCTGTAGTCCACTCCCCCAGAACGCCCCTTAGATCAAACCCCGAGTCTTCCAATTAAAGTGCTCAACATTTGGAAGGACCTGCAAACTCTAAACGTCCCCGACCGTTCCTCCAGCGACATGTCCCTGATGATTTCCATTTAATCAGTCGCAAATGCTTTTAATTACAAGATTAGTCCACTGCCAATTTGCCAAAACGTGCTAATGGTGCTAATTTGCCATCCAGCCCGACCGAATCCCAATTAGGCGCCGACTGTTCCATTTCCTGATGGCTCGTTACTGGCCCGGTTATGCTGGCATAAACCCGACTGCAGGCGGCAACGCGGTACCAATTTGGAGAGCAGCTGTAGATGTTTTATGATCGGCGTGTGGGCCATTCGCCGGCGCCGGTGAAAAGACAACGTTTCCCTTCCCCTGGAACACGGCGGGACCCGCAGCGGCTTTATAACTCGTCCTAATTAAACATGTCCAACGTTGTGTGAAAGTGTGTGTTTTATCTTTGGGAGTTGACTCAAGGTGATTGGATGCTTTATAGTTCTATAGTTCGGTTGGTAGGGTGCCTGTGCCAGCAACTCGAGGGTTCCGGGTTCGATCCCCGCTTCCGCCATCCTAGTCATTGCCGTTGTGAAGTGAATTATATTTATATAGCGCTTTTCTCTAGTGACTCAAAGGGGAAACCAGGTAAGACATGGCACACTGGCCAAGCTTAACCTACAATTACTATAACAATCTACAAGGTTAATACAACAGAAATAACAAAAACATGATCCACAGTGTTTAGCTTTTGTTTAGTTATGATGTATTCTGGCTTCACGGTGGCAGAGGGGTTAGTGCGTCTGCCTCACAATACGAAGGTCCTGCAGTCCTGGGTTCAAATCCAGGCTCGGGATCTTTCTGTGTGGAGTTTGCATGTTCTCCCCGTGAATGCGTGGGTTCCCTCCGGGTACTCCGGCTTCCTCCCACTTCCAAAGACATGCACCTGGGGATAGGCCCCTCCCACTTCCAAAGACATGCACCTGGGGATAGGCTCCTCCCACTTCCAAAGACATGCACCTGGGGATAGGCCCCTCCCACTTCCAAAGACATGCACCTGGGGATAGGCTCCTCCCACTTCCAAGGACATGCACCTGGGGATAGGTTGATTGGCAACACTAAATGGTCCCTAGTGTGTGAATGTGAGTGTGAATGTTGTCTGTCTATCTGTGTTGGCCCTGTGATAAGGTGGCGACTTGTCCAGGGTGTACCCCGCCTTCCGCCCGACTGTAGCTGAGATAGGCGCCAGCGCCCCCCGCGACCCCGAAAGGGAATAAGCGGTAGAAAATGGATGGATGGATGATGTATTATTGACTTTGTTTTGATCAAATAATCGTGTTGCATGAAATATGCTATTTTTATATTTCTTAATAAATGTTACACTGTCAATAGCACTCACCATGGATACATAAACATGTGACCGGTATCGGCCGATATCACTCATGCATGCTCAGAATTGGCAGAATAAAACCCAGATCGGGTCATACCCAGTAGTGAAGTGAAGTGAATTATATTTATATAGCGCTTTTCTCTAGTGACTCAAAGTGCTTTTACATAGTGAAACCCAGTATCTAAGTTACATTTAAAGCAGTGTGGGTGGCTCTGGGAGCAGGTGGGTAAAGTGTCTTGCCCAAGGACACAACGGCAGAGGCGGGAATCGAACCTGCAACCCTCAAGTTGCTGGCACGGCCGCTCGACCAACCGAGCTATGCCGCCCCATACCGTTGTGTCCTTGGGCAAGACACTTTACCCACCTGCTCCCAGTGCCACCCACACTGGTTTAAATGTAACTTAGATACTGGGTTTCACTATGTAAAAGCGCTTTGAGTCACTAGAGAAAAGCGCTATATAAATATAATTCACTTCACTTCACTTCACTTCACTACTGGGTATGACCCGATCTGGGTTTTATTCTGCCAATTCTGAGCATGCATGAGTGATATCGGCCGATACCGGTCACATGTTTATGTATCCATGGTAAATGCTATTGACAGTGTAATATTTATTAAGAAATATAAAAATAGCATATTTCATGCCACACCATTATTTGATCAAAACAAAGTGAATAATACATCATAACTAAACAAAAGCAAAACTCTGTGGATCATGTTGTTGTTATTTCTGTTGTATTAACCTTGTAGATTGTTATAGTAATTGTAGGTTAAGCTTGGTCAGTGTGCCATGTCTTACCCGGTTTCCCCTAGGGCAGGGGTCGGGAACCTTTTTGGCTGAGAGAGCCGAGAAGCCAAATATTTTAAAATGTATTTCTGTGAGAGCCATATAATATTTTTTGTAATAACATTGTTGTTCTGAAGCTAACTGTGGAGGGGGGGCGTGGCCTGCAGGCCTGCATCGAAACAAGGTGTTGCCAGGATCAGCCTCGAAATCAGCAACAGGTGCGTAGATGGCCCGTCTGGGCCCTGTTATCTAATCACCTGCCGCTCGGTTATAAGCAGCAGCCAGGAGGAGAGACGGGGTTGGAGCTGGAGCCAGAGCACAAGCGAGGACGAAAGACAAAAAGAGAGACTTATTGAAAAATAAAACAATATTGCAACCCTGAAACAGGCTCTCATGTCGGTGCTTGGTGGTCTGAAGAACCCCCAGGAGGGCAAGCCCCACACTAACCAATAGTAAATAAATACTTTCCTACCATTAACGTAACTTCTTAAACAGGTGCGGTAGAAAACGGATGGATGGAGTAAAAATGCATGAGAATTTTTTATATTTTGAATGTTATTTTTAACCCTGATTACCAGTGGAATGTCAGCTCAGATTTATCCGAGAACCAGATGCAGTCATCAAAAGAGCCACATCTGGCTCTAGAGCCATAGGTTCCCTACCCCTGCCCTAGGGCAACGAGGTTAACATATGCTCGATGAAACATGTGTACAAAGTCAGTGAATATGTCCTTGGACACAGTAGGGTAAAAACCAAAGTTTTTTTTAAAAAAGAGTAGTAGAGAGTGTCATGATGCGTGGCCCGGATCATGTTTTTGTTATTTTCTGTTAGTTTTGGAATTCCTTAGTTCCTGTTTTTAGTTACCGCGGATGGTTATTGTTTCCACCTGTCTCTGATTGGTGCACAGGACGCTCACCTGTTATTCCGAGCACTAAACAGAGGGACCATTTAAGCCTACTTTTGCCAGTCAGTCGGCCTGGCTTCATTGTTTGCTTCATGCAACAAGTTACGTGAGTGTTTCTTGTCTTTTGCCTATGCTAAGTGGTAGCCTTAGCTCCGAGTGCGATCGGCACGTTGTTCCGTCGGCTTGTTCGAGTTTTTGAGAATAAATAGTGTTCCTACCTGCACATTCTGTCACGTACCTTGCTGCGAGGTTGGTTCCCCCGGGATGCAAACGGACCACTCCGGACAGGTAGGAACATGACTTGTTCTCAAAAACTTGAACAAGTACCAAAACACAAAACAAACCGACGGAACAAGGTGCCGATCGCACTGGAAGCTAGGATTGATCCTCCCTCCTCTTACGTGTAGGCCTGGCTGCCCCACAACAGTTGCTGTTACATTATCCTCCATCAAACTCTGATTAAACTTCTAGTTAATTTCCTGTTAATATCTGCTTACTTTTTGCTGTAACACACTTCCATCTACACTTCCAAAACTTTTCTTCTGCTGTTTCAAACTGGCTTAGCGTAAGGCTGGGCGATATATCGATATACTCAGTATATCGCGGGTTACATATGTCGAGCAGAGAGGTAGCGGCAAGGGTGAAGTTAGCTGTGGTGCTAGCGGTGCGGTGCAAGTGGTAATACGAGAGAGAGAAGTTGCGAATCTGGTAACAAAAGAAGGAAGAAAAATTAATTCCCAGGAAAAACAGCAGGGGGCCCATCGTCTGGCGGTGGTTTGGTTTCAAGCGGGAAGATGTCGTACAGACAACCGTAATATGTCACAAATGCGGCAAAAGCGTTGCTACAAAAAGTAGCAGCACTACTAATGTAGCATCATTTGAAAAGTCACACGTTAGAGGATGGGTGTCAAACTCTGGCCCGCGGGCCAAATTTGGCCCGCCATGTAATTTCATTTGGCCCTTGAGGCAGTATGCAATTAACTTTAGAGTTGGCCCGCCGGTATTATACAGTGGTGGTGCCGCTAATACTCATACTTGCCAACCCTCCAGATTTTCCCGGACTCCCAAATTTCAGTGCCCCTCCCGGAAATCTCCCTGGGTAATCATTCTCCTGAATTTCTCCCCATTTCAACCCGGACAACAATATTGGGGTTTTGGACTGGACTCTCACTATTATGTTCGATCCACTATGGACTGGACTCTCACACTATTATGTTGGATCCACCATGGACTGGACTCTCACTATTATGTTAGATCCACCATGGACTGGACTCTCACTATTATGTTAGATCCACCATGGACTGGAATCTCACACTATTATGTTAGATCCACTATGGACTGGACTCTCACACTATTATGTTAGATCCACTATGGACTGGACTCTCACACTATTATGTTAGATCCACTATGGACTGGACTCTCACACTATTATGTTAGATCCACCATGGACTGGACTCTTACACTATTATGTTAGATCCACCATGGACTGGACTCTCACTATTATGTTAGATCCACTATGGACTGGACTCTCACTATTATGTTAGATCCACTATGAACTGGACTCTCACTATTATGTTAGATCCACTATGGACTGGACTCTCACTATTATGTTAGATCCACTATGGACTGGACTCTCGCTATTATGTTGGATCCACTATGGACTGGACTCTCACACTATTATGTTAGATCCACTATGGACTGGACTCTCACAATATTATGTTAGATCCACTTTGGGCTGGACTCTCACAATATTATGTTAGATCCACTTTGGGCTGGACTCTTACAATATTATGTTAGATCCACTTTGGACTGGACTCTAACTATTATGTTAGATCCACTATGGACTCGACTGTCACACTATTATGTTAGATCCACTAGGGACTTGACTTTCACAATATTATTAAAATCCACTATGGACTGGACTCTCACACTATTATGTTAGATCCACTATGGACTGGACTCTCACACTATTATGTTAGATCCACTATGGACTGGACTCTCACTATTATGTTGGATCCACTATGGACTGGACTCTCACACTATTATGTTGGATCCACTATGGATTGGACTCTCACACTATTATGTTAGATCCACTATGGACTGGACTCTCACACTATTATGTTAGATCCACTATGGACTGGACTCTCACTATTATGTTAGATCCACTATGGACTGGACTCTCACTATTATGTTAGATCCACTATGGACTGGACTCTCACTATTATGTTAGATCCACTATGGACTGGACTCTCGTTATTATGTTAGATCCACTATGGACTGGACTATATTTTTGAACCGATTTCCGAACTCTAAATTGGGTGAAATTTGGCGAACTAAACGCCTTTCTGTTTATGCCTCTCTGAGCGACGACGTCAGAACGTGACGTCACATCGGTACTCAACACCATTTTTCCCTAACACATCAGACGCATCGAGTCATTTTCCGTTTTTTCGACTGTTTTTCAGACCTTGGAGACATCATGCCTCGTGGGTGTGTTGTCGGAGGGTGTAACAACACCATCGGGGACGGATTCAAGTTGATTTACGCAGAATGCGCATCGATTAGCACGGCATGCTAATCGATGCTAACATGCTATTTAGTACATATTGCAGCATTATGCCTCATTTGTAGCTATATTTGCATCCAGCCTTTCTCTCCACCCACATTTAATGCCAAACAAACACTTAGCAATCGACGGATTTAAGTTGCTCCAGTGTCAAGAGATGCGAAAGTCCCTCGTTTGGTTTTTACCGGCGATGCTACGACAGAGATGGCACAGAGATGGCAAGAATGTCTGGATATCCTGCGACACTCAAAGCAGATTCATTCCCAACGATGAAGTCAACGAAATCACAAAGGTGAGTTTTGTTGATGTAATTGACTTGTGTGCTAATCAGACATATTTGGTCGCGGCATGACTGCCAGCTTATTGACGCTAACATGCTATTTAGGCTACTTGTATGTACATTTGAAACTATATTTACATCCAGCGTTTCCTCCCACCCACATTTAATGCCAAACAAACACTTACCAATCGACGGGTTTAAGTTGCTCCAGTGTCAAGAGATGCGAAAGTCCCTCGTTTGGTTTTTACCGGCGATGCTACGACAGAGATCGCACAGAGATGACAAGAAATCTGCATATCCTGCGACACTCAAAGCAGATTCATTCCCAACGATGAAGTCAACGAAATCACAAAGGTGAGTTTTGTTGATGTTATTGACTTGTGTGCTAATCAGACATATTTGGTCGCGGCATGACTGCCAGCTAATTGACGCTAACAGGCTATTTAGGCTACTTGTATGTACATTTGAAACTATATTTACATCCAGCGTTTCCTTCCACCCACATTTAATGCCAAACAAACACTTACCAATCGACGGATTTAAGTTGCTCCAGTGTCAAGAGATGCGAAAGTCCCTCGTTTGGTTTTTACCGGCGATGCTACGACAGAGATCGCACAGAGATGACAAGAAATCTGCATATCCTGCGACACTCAAAGCAGATGCATTCCTAACGATAAAGTCAACGTGATCACAAAAGTGAGTTTTGTTGATGTTATTGACTTGTGTGCTAATCAGACATATTTGATCGCGGCATGACTGCCAGCTAATTGACGCTAACATGCTATTTATGCTACTTGTATGTACATTTGAAACTATATTTACATCCAGCGTTTCCTTCCACCCACATTTAATGCCAAACAAACACTTACCAATCGACGGATTTAAGTTGATCCAGTGTCAATGCAAAAGTCCTGATGGGTTGGTCTGCACATTTTACCGGTGATGCTAACGCAGACATGCGTGGCCGAATAGCGTCAATAGCTATTCGCTCAATAGCTTCAGTTTCTTCTTCAATTTTGTTTTCGCTATCTGCCTCCATACTCCGACCATCTGTTTCAATACATGCGTAATCTGTTGAATCGCTTAAAGGGGAACATTATCACAATTTCAATAGGGTTAAAAACAATAAAAATCAGTTCCCAGTGGCTTGTTGTATTTTTTGAAGTTTTTTTTCAAAATTTTACCGGTCTCGGAATATCCCTAAATAAAGCTTTAAAGTGCTTTACTTTCGCTCTCTGGCCATCTCCCTGTGACGTCACACAGTGCTGCCAATGTAAACAAACAATGGCAGATAGCACAGCAAGATATAGTGTCATTAGCTCGGATTCAAACTCGGATTTCAGCGACTTAAGCGATTCAACAGATTACGCATGTATTGAAACAGATGGTTGGAGTATGAAAGTATTGAAGAAGAAACTGAAACTATTGCGCGAATTCATAGTCATAGCATCGTTAGCATCGCTGGTAAAATGTGCGGACCAAACGATCAGGACTTTCGCATCTTTTGACACGGGAGCAACTTAAATCCGTCGATTGGTAAGTGTTTGTTTCGCATTAAATGTGGGTGGAAGGAAACGTAATATAGTTGCAAATGCATCTGCAGGTTATCCATACATCTCTGTGCCATGTCTGCTTTAGCACTGCCGGCAAATAGCATGTTAGCATCGATTAGCGTAGCATGTTAGCATCGATTAGCTGGCAGTCAACATCAATAAAACTCACTTTTGTGATTTCGTTGACTATCGTTGCAAATGCATCAGCAGGTTATCCATACATCTCTGTGCCATGTCTGTCTTAGCATCGCCGGTCAAATGTGGAGACACTCTGGCACATTCAATGGGGGTCTGGCGGCAGACACTTTGGCATCTTGGGGCCAGTGGTGCAACTTGAATCCCTCCCTGTTAGTGTTGTTACACCCTCCGACAACACACCGACGAGGTATGATGTCTCCAAGGTTCCAAAAAATAGTCAAAAAAACAGAAAATAACAGAGCTGAGACCCGGTGTTTGTAATGTGTTGAAAATGAAAATGGTGGGTGTGTTACCTCGGCGACGTCACATTCTGACGTCATCGCCTCCAGCGCGATAAACAGAAAGGCGTTTAATTCGCCAAAATTCACCCATTTAGAGTTCGGAAATCGGTTAAAAAAATAGATGGTCTTTTTTCTGCACCATCAAGGTATATATTGACGCTTACATAGGTCTGCTGATAATGTTCCCCTTTAAGCCACTGAAATCCGAGTCTGAATCCGAGCTAATGTCGCTACATCTTGCTGTGCTATTCGCCATTGTTTGTATTGGAATGGCTATGTGACGTCACAGGGAAATGGACAGTGGCTTAAGCAAATAGCAAAGATCAAGCACTTTAAAGCTTTTTTTTTTAGGGATATTCCGGGAGATGTAAAATTTTGTAAAAAACTTTGAAAAATAAAATAAGCCCCTGGGAACTGATTTTTATTGGTTTTAACCCTTCTGAAATTGTGACAATGTTCCCCTTTAAAATGTGTCCGACAATCATTTGTATTTGACAGTTATTGAAATATCTTGTGTGACATCATGCACAAAAGTGCACTTCTTTTGTTTTAAACTATTGTAGTGATGTTCTGTACAAAAAGTGCACTTTAATTTAGTGTTGTTTTGATACGTCATCTTAGTGACATCATGCACAAAAGTGCACTCGCAGCTTGTTTTAAAATGTCTCTGACAATCTTGCACTTTCTGTTTTGGAAATGACATGAATGTTTGTGCCACTGCTTAATAACTGTTTAATAAATACACTTTTAGTTGTGATTTCCCTCTCTGCATGAAAGTTTAAAAGTAGCATATATTAATGCAGCATGAAGAAGAATGTTTGAATGTAGACACATAGAATCATCATACTGCTGTGATTATATGCATCAAGTCTTCATTCAAGGCAAAATATGGAGATATATATGGTGTATCGTGACATGGCCTAAAAATATCGAGATATTAATAAAAGGCCATATCGCCCAGCCCTAGGCAGAACTATAATTTAAAGGAAAAGGGCGTTTTTTGTTTTTTTTTTGTATTTAATAGGCAGTACCCCAAGGTGGCTACTTTCAATACAACGCCATAATTCCTCATATCGGCCTCATAATTATCCCTCCGACATTTATCAACAACACCCAGAAACGCCGCCGGCTTCGCAGGGCCTGAGCTCAACCAAGATGGACTGATGCTAATTGGAAAAGTGTTTTTTAATGCTTTTCGTATAAGACGGCAGAGAAACATATTCCCTAAGCGTTCATCGTGCAACATTGTTAGCCTCGCCCTCCAGTCTTCCAGTATTATTGGTACTTATAAGAAATGTACTTTATTTTATCCAATTGACTTTTATGCACTTAGGTTACTGCATGGCTATTCAATAACGGAAGGTTCGAGAGCCCAAGATATCATAATTTGGATGTTTCTTTAGAAAGTGCCTCCGCAGGTTATATTCTTCTGAGACTGTGTTTACTTATTTAAAATGTAAACACATCAGCTTTCACACAGCACAGTCAATAAATGCATTATTCTGCCCTCGCTACTCCTTTCCAGCATGTGCAGACGGACGATAGTTAACAGCCTGAAGAAACAGAAGCAAAGTTTTGTTGACGATTGGCGTCCTTTCTTTTGAAATATTTTTATTCTTCTGTTTTATTTCTTCATACCATCCATCCATGTTTCTACCACTTGTCCCTCTCAATGTCGCGTCACCTCATCGCAGAGCCAACAGAGATAGACAGACAACATTGTGTGGTGAAATTTGTCCTCTGCATCCCCTTGTTCACCCCCTGGGAGGGGAGGGGAGCAGTGAGCAGCAGCGGTGGACACGCTCGTGAATATTATTTGGTGATTGCACCCCCCATTCCAACCCTTGATGCTGAGTGCCAAGCAGGGTTGTAATGGCTCCTGTTTTTATAGTCTTTGGTATGACACAACCTACCGATCTCAGGGCGGACACTCTAAGCACCAGGCCACTGAGTAGGACCTCAGAGGTTAAGGTGTCTGTACTATCAACATGTGACTACACAATTAAATTCCTTATGCCCCTAAATGTAATTACTTGTTCCTTATACCATTTCTGACAATTCCTGAAAGTTTGATTAAAAAACGCACATATTTTTTTATACAATTTATAGTGAAATGGTAAATGGGTTATACTTGTACAGTGCTGTTCTACCTTCAAGGTACTCAAAGGGCTTTGACAATATTTCCAGCTTGTCAGGTTCAAACACTGATGACATCTTTTCAACAGACAAGAAGTAAGGAATCATGCAGAGACAGAGTTCAATTTAGCTCATGAGGAGAACGCATGGAGCTGCACACTTAGTCACAGTCTCTCCCTACGCTTTAAGGTACAGCTCCCGCGTCCTTCTATTACCCCAGTCAACATCGGGGTTTGTACTCACGACCTTCCGATCTTAGGGCGGACACTACTAAAAATATAAACATTATAAAAGTATGTGTATTTTACATGAATAATGTCCATTGTAGTGTTGTCCTAATACCAATATTCTGGTACTAGAGCCAAAATTATTTAGATATGTTTCAGTACTTTGATACTTTTCTAGATAAAGGGGACCACAAAAAATAGCATTATTGGCTTTATTTTAACAAAAAATCTTAGGGTACATTAAACAGAGATGAATGTGTCTGTACTATCAACATGGGACTACACAATTAAATTCCTTATGCCCCAAAATGTAATTCCTTATCCCATTTCTGACAATTCCTGAATGTTTGATTAAAAAACGCACATGTTTTTTCATACAATTTATAGTGAAATGGTAAATGGGTTATACTTGTACAGCGCTGTTCTACCTTCAAGGTACTCAAAGCGCTTTGACACTATTTCCACATTGTCAGGTTCAAACGCTGATGACATCTTTTAAACAGACAAGAAGTAAGAAAGCATGCAGAGACAGAGTTCAATTTAGCTCATGAGGAGAACGCATGGAGCTGCACACTTAGTCACAGTCTCGCCCGACGCTCTAAGGTACAGCTCCCGCATCCCTTTATTTCCCCAGTCAACATCGGGGTTTGTACTCACGACCTTCCGATCTTAGGGCGGACACTACTAAAAATATAAACAATATAAAAGTATGTGTATTTTACATGAATAATTTCCATTGTAGTGTTGTCTCGATACCAATATTCTGGTACTGGAGCCAAAATTATTTCGATACTTTTCAATACTTTGATACGTTTCTAAATAAAGGGGACCACAATTTTTTTAAATATTGGCTTTATTTTAACAAAAAATCTTAGGGTACATTAAACATGTTTCTTATTGCAAGTTTGACCTTTCATAGAATAGAGAACATACAAGACAACTTGTCTTTTAGTAGTAGGTAAGCAAACAAAGGCTCCTTTTTTAGCTGACATATGCAGTAAAATTGTGTGTCATTTTCCATTCTATTATTTTGTCAACATTATTAAGGACAAGTGGTAGAAAATAAATGATTAATCTACTTGTTCATTTACTGTTAATTTAACTTAATAACTTTCTCTTTTAACGTGTTCTATTTACACTTCTGTTAAAATGTAATAATCACTGCAAGTGAAGTCATTTAGAGTCTAAACGACTTCACTTGTAGTGTTTATTATTACATTTTCGACCCTACAAAGTCTCAATGATATTGTTTTTTTAGTTACTTCTTTTCATAAAATCCCCCTCACTGCTCACATGAGGAGATATCAGCCCTCCGTCCTTGTCAAGTTAAAATAGAATTATTAATTCATGGAGTTCAGTCTGGGCTCAGGTTTTATCCTCATCGACTCACAATGTTGGCTCATTTTTCTACATCGTTGTGTCATTTTGGTGGTTTTTAAAATATTATTGCATTCATCTTGTATCAACACAGTTTAATCAGCAAAATGTATTTTGAGCACACATGCTCCTTTTACTAAAACTGCAAATATTGACCTGAAAATACGCCCGGATGGGACTGTTACCAAGTTTTAAGCAAAAAGCAGATATATATTCAAGTAAAACATGTTGTAAATGTTCCTGTATGACATTCAGATGATAAAATTGCATTTGTGTCAAAATAGTGGGGTCTTTTTTACTGTGAATATTTGCAATTCAAAAGTGGGATTAATGTGATTAAGAAATGTCTTTTTTTGTCCTAAAAATGTCAAAAACATTTGACAACACACATTTTTTTCATAATTTGTACAACTAATTTTTTCACAAAGAAAACAGCGGACATTTGTTTTTGGAGTATTTATTTTGTACGATTTACCGTAATTTTAGGCTGTAGAACGTGTCTGTATTCAAGCCGCACCCACCACATTTTTGAATAAATTAATATTTTCACATATATTAGCTTCACAGGATCATAAGCTACATATATATATATATATATATATATATATATATATATATATATATATATATATATATATATATGTATATTTATATACAAACATATACATTATATTTTTTATATATATTATTTTTTGATATAGATATGTTTATATATAAATACATACCTATATGTATATGTATATATATGCATATACATATATGTGTATATATATATATATATATATACATATATATACACATACATATACAGACATACATAAATATATACATACATATATATGTATGTGTATGTATATACATATATACTCACATATATATATATATATATATATATATATATATATATATATATATTTATATACAAACATATATATATATACATACATATTCTTTTTATATATGTATATATATGTTTATATATAAATAAATACATATATGTATATATACATACATATTCTTTTTATATATGTATATATATGTTTATATATAAATAAATACATATATGTATGTGTATGTATATACATATATACTCACATATATATATATATATATATATATATATATATATATATATATATATATATATATATATATATATATATATATATATATATATATATACACAAAGATTTTGTAAATGTTTATTTACTTAATTGTTTCCAAACGGTGCCTGTAACATAGCAGTAAAGCAGCTGATCAAAGAAAACAGGAGTCATCATAAAGGACCCACTAGCTGAGGAAGCTCGCTCTCCAATCAGCTAAACAAACTCCATTAGTCCACAGAGACGTTTGGGTGAATTTACGAAACTGAAACAATACAAAAAAATACCATTGTAAGTTGATAATACTAACACAGACACTTGTAAATGTTTTAGCTTATTCGCTGATGCTAACGATACCGGCTTGATTACGATAGCGCGTACAAATCTGCATGAAAGTACTCCGACGGACATCACACTTGGCAATTAAGTAAGTATGAATTGTTTTAGTTACATTGTAAAACTTACAAACATTGCCTGGATTGATGAATGGAGAATCATTTCGAGTAAAAACGCTATGGACAAATATACTAAGAAAGTACTGCTCCTGCAGTGACCAAACTTGTCCAAGAGATGGCGCCGTAGCACAAACAATAACCCACCTTTTCAGTGTCTCGGTCGGTGTAATGTAAAATAAATAATGAACGCAAAACATTATGGCTGTTATCCAAGAACAATCTTTAAATTATCCGCACCATTTCATAAGCCTGAGGGTTCAAAGCGTTGGAAAAAAGTAGCGGCTTATAGTGCGGAAAAGAGGGAACTCATTTCAGGAAAGAAATAGCCATGTTATACGAAACACAAACTTCACTGCAGGAGAATATGAGAAATTTCAAGTGAAAAAAGACCTTGAAGGGTGAGTCAGTCTTACCTTCCCTGCACTTTGATGTCGGAAATGGCGTAGAAGTATCTGGACAGGTTGTTCTCGTCCACCATGGTGGCTCCAGTGGCTGGCTTCAGCAGCTTAATCCTCAAATCGGTGATGGTGAAGAAGTCCCTCAGGTTCTTGGTGGTATCCAGCTGGCCGTACAGCGAGGCCATGTTGTGCAGGCGGGGCCCGGCGAACAGAGCGAAGCGGTCCTTTATCTCGAAGCGCACCGTCTTGTCGTTCTTCCACACGTAGCCCCGCGAGTAGTCCTCGGTGCAGATGATGTCCAGCAGGGTGCGCTGGGTGAGATCGCCCACCGTCTTGGGTTCCATGGTGAAGCCGTCCAAGCAGTCGGTGGCGTAGAACTGATAGGGGGTCCACGTCCGGCCGTAGTCCAGCGACTTCTCCAGGACCATCTGCTCCGGTCGGCCCGATTCGAAAGTCAGGACGATGTCGTCGGTCAGCTCGATGGTCTTGTTCCACGACAGCGTGATGTTAACCTGCAGGGGCTTCGGGTATTTCTTCCAGGAGGTGGACTGCCAGAAGGTGGTGGGGTTGCGGCCCTCAAAGTCGAACATCAACCTGGGCGGGTGCGCCAACTCCTCGGTGCTGGCGTCGCACTCGTTGTTGCACATGTAGGGGTTCTCCTGTAAAGACAGGAAAAAATATATTCCTTTTTATACAAAGAGATGTGTTTTAAAAACTTTTTAGTCATTATGGAACCTTAAACGTTTCTAAAAGTGGACGTTTTTTAAATTGCCCCAACGATACATCCATCCATCCATTCATCTTCTTCCGCTTATCAAAGGTCAGGTCGCGGGGGCAGCCACTTCGTCCAGCTCTTCCCGGGGGATCCCGAGGCGTTCCCAGGCCAGCCGGGAGACATAGTCTTCCCAATGTGTCCTGGGTCTTCCCCGTGGCCTCCTACAGGTTGGACGTGACCGAAACAGGCATTCGGGTGGCATCGTGACCAGATGCCCGAACCACCTCATCTGGTTCCTCTCCAGCGGCTTTACTTTCAGCTCCTCCCAGATGGCAGAGCTTCTCACCCTATCTCTAAGGGAGAGACCCGCCATCCGGCGGAGGAAACTCATTTCGGCCGCTTGTACCCGTGATCTTGTCCATTCGGTCATAACCCAAAGCTCATGACCATAGGAGAGAATGGGAACGTAGATCAACTGGTAAATTGAGAGCTTTGCCTTCCGGCTGAGCTCCTTCGTCACCAAAACGGATCGATACAGCGTCCGCATTACAGAAGACGCCGCACCGATCCGCCTGTCGATCTCGCGGTCCACTCTTCCCTCACTCGTGAGCAAGACTCCTAGGTACTTGAATTCCTCGACTTGGGGAAAGTTCTCCCGGGGGATTCAGAGGGGTTCCCAGGCCAGCCGGGAGACATGGTCTTCCCAACGTGTCCTGGGTCTTCCCCGTGGCCTCCCACCAGTTGGACGTGCCCGAAACAACTCCCTTGGGAGGCGTTCGGGTGGCATACTGACCAGATGCCCGAACCACCTCATTTGGCTCCTCCCAATCTGGCTTTACTTTACTGGCTTCTCACCCTATCTCTAAGGGAGAGCCCCCGCCACCCGGCGAAGGGAACTCATTCCGGCCGCCTGTACCTGTGATCTTGTCCTTTCGGTCATAACCCAAAGCTCATGACCTTAGAAGAGGATGGGGACGTGGATCAACTGGTAAATTGAGAGCTTTACCTTCCGGCTCAGCTCCTTAGTCACCAAAACGGATCGATACAGCGTCCGCATTACAGAAGACGCCGCACCGATCCGCCTGTTGATCTCGCGGTCCACTCTTCCCTGACTCGTGAGCAAGACTTCTAGGTACTTGAATTCCTGCACTTGGGGAAAGTTCTCCGGGTGATTCCAAGGAGTTCCCAGGCCAACCGGGAGACATGGTCTTCCCAACGTGTCCTGGGTCTTCCCCGTGGCGTCCTACCAGTTGGACGTGCCCTAAACACCTCCCTAGGGAGGCGTTCGGGTGGCATCCTGACCAGATGCCCGAACCACCTCATCTGGCTCCTCCCAATCTGGCTTTACTAGAGCTTCTCGCCCTATCTCTAAGAGAGAGACCCACCACCCGGCGGAGGAAACTCATTCCGGCCGCCTGTACCCGTGATCTTGTCCGTTCGGTCATAACCCAAAGCTCATGACCATAGGTGAGGATGGGTACGTAGATCAACTGGTAAATTGAGAGCTTTGCCTTCCGGCTCAGCTCCTTCGTCACCAAAACGGATCGATACAGCGTCCGCATTACAGAAGACGCCGCACCGATCCACCTGTCGATCTCGTGGTCCACTCATCCCTCACTTGTGAGCAAGACTCCTAGGTACTTGAATTCCTCGACTTGGGGAAAGTTCTCCCGGGGGATTCCGAGGGGTTCCCAGGCCAGCCGGGAGACATGGTCTTCCCAACGTGTCCTGGGTCTTCCCCGTGGCCTCCTACCAGTTGGACGTGCCCGAAACAACTCCCTAGGGAGGCGTTCGGGTGGCATCCTGACCAGATGCCCGAACCACCTCATCTGGCTCCTCGCAATCTGGCTTTACTAGAGCTTCTCACCCTATCTCTAAGGGAGAGCCCCGACACCCGGCGAAGGGAACTCATTCCGGCCGCTTTTACCCGTGATCTTGTCCTTTCGGTAATAACCCAAAGCTCATGACCATAGGTGAGGATGGGAACGTAGATCGACCGGTAAATTGAGAGCTGAGCCGGATCGATACAACGTCCGCATTACTGAAGACGCCGCACCGATCCGCCTGTCGATCTCGCCATCCACTCTTCCCCCACTCGTGAACAAGACTCCTAAGTACTTGAACTCCTCCACTTGGGGCAGGGTCTCCTCCCCAAAACGGAGATAACACTCCAACCTTTTCCGGGCGAGAACCAACAATGGTGTCCCTAATTGAACTTCTAATTGTACTTATTTTGTTGTTGTTATTTTTATTACCAAAGAACCAGTGTCATCTGCAGTGGACATTTGTCTTAACAACTTAATGCACAAATTTGCACTTTATTTGTTTTAAACTATTGTAGTGGCGTTCTGTACAAAAAGTGCACTTTAATTTAGTGTTGTTTTGATATGTCATCTTAGTGACATCATGCACAAAAGTGCACTCATAGCTTGTTTTAAAATGTCTCTGACAATCTCGCACTTTCTGTTTTGGAAATGACATGAATGTTTGTGCCACTGCTTAATAACTGTTTAATAAATACACTTTTAGTTGTGTTTTCCCTCTCTGCATGAAAGTTTAAAAGTAGCATATATTAATGCAGTATGAAGAAGAATGTTTGAATGTAGACACATAGAATCATCATACTGCTGTGATTATATGCATCAAGTGTTCATTCAAGGCTAAATATGGAGATATATATCGTGGTCTAAAAATATCGAGATATTAATAAAAGGCCATATCGCCCAGCCCTAGGCAGAACTATAATTTAAAGGAAAAGGGCGTTTTTTTTTTTTTTTTTCGTCTCTAACAGGCAGCCTCAAAGTACCTCAAGGTGGCTACTTTCAATACAACGCCATAAATTCCTCATATCGGCCTCATAATTAGCCCTCCGACATTTATCAACAACACCCAGAAATGCCGCCGGCTTCGCTGGGCCTGAGCTCAACTAAGATGGACTGATGCTTGTTGGAAAAGTGTTTTTTAATGCTTTTTATGTAAGACGGCAGAGCAACATATTCCCTAAGCGTTCATCGTGCACATCCAAAATGAACATCCAAAATTGTACGGAGTTGAAAATAAAGAAAATAATTGAGTTCTGTTAGCCCTTCTCGCCCATGAAAACACAAGTGCTGGCTTCACTGTCACCTCTAAAAGTTATTTCTTTGCCTTCGCCACCCGATCACCATTCCACCACTGTTCTCGACTGCCTTTCCAGCACATCCTGGTGTGCTTCATACTCCGGATCCTTCTTTATGATGTCGCTGCATGGATACCATACTCTCCTCGTGCTTTCCGCCGCCACACAAATTGCCCGTGTAATTGATATTCCTGTGTGGTATTTGAGCCGAGATGGGAATAGAATCCAAATGAGTGTTTTTTTTTTTTTTTTTGTATAAAACATACGAGGGGAGAATGGGGGGGGGGGTCTGTGAGGACATGCATTTTTCATAGGGAATCCATGCAGTGTGTGTGTGTGTTTGTGTGTGTGTGTGTGTGTCTGTGTGTGTGTGTGTGGCGAGAGAGGAGCTTCTTGATGTGTTTGTTTTGAGAGAAGGATGGAGTGTTTGAAATCTTTTTTGCTTCTGTGCATGTGTTCTTGTATTTCTACCCTTCTTGAGAAATCAACAAGGAAAAGTTTCGTCCTTATGAGGACCGGTGAACAAGTTGGGACATAAATCACGGTCCCAATATGGAAAATCACCCGTGGTGGTGATATCCATCAAAATGAGGGTGGTCTCAAAAAGGAGGGATTTTTTTTTTTTCAAATTGACTGTGTGTCGGTTTTAAAAGTGCTCCTCCTCTGGTCAACATATGAAAAAACAAGTGTGTGTAAGAAGTTCAAAAACGCCCCCTTTTGGCCAACATTAATAAAAAATAAAAATAAATGTATAGAGGGACATAAAGTAATAACTTGAAGAAAATAATGAAGATTAAAAAACCAATTGCAAACAAAAAAAAATAAAATTGCTAAAAGCAGTCTTTCCTCACAATGTCTCAACCTTTTTTCTTATAAAATTGAGAGCAATTTCTCATATTCTTTCTGTTTCTGTAATATTTTCTCGTAAAATTATTACTTTTTTAATGTAAATCTATGACTTTTTAATGCAAAATGGCGACATTTGTCATATAAAAATTCTGACTTTCATCACAATATTGCCTTTTTTTGTTGTTCTTGTAAAATAGTGTAATTTTTTGAGTAAAATTCCAATTATTATTATAATGTTGCCAACATTATAAAGTTTTCTCATGAAATTGTGACTTTTGTTGAAAGCCACGCCTGGTGGTGAAATATTTAAAAATGAGGGTGGTTTTAAAAAGGAGGGATTTTTTTTTCAAATTGACTGTGTGTCCGTTTTAAAAGTGCTCTCCTCTGGTCAATATATGAAATAACAAGTGTGTGTAAGAAGCTGAAATATGCCCCCATTGGTCGACATTGATAACAATTTTTTTTTTAAATATATATAAATAGATTTTGTAATTACTTGAAGGAAATAATGAAGATTAAAAACCAATTGCAAACAAAAAAAATAAAATTACTAAAAGCAGTCTTTCTCAAAATGTCTCAACCTTTCTTCTTATAAAATTGAGAGCAATTTCTCATATTCTTTCTGTTTCTGTAATATTTTCTCGTAAAATTATAACTTTTTTTTATGTAAATCTATGACTTTTTAATGCAAAATGGCGACATTTGTCATAAAAAAAATTCTGACTTTCGTCACAATATTGCCCTTTTTTTGTTGTTCTTGTAAAATAGTGTCATATTTTGAGTAAAATTCCGATTATTAGTATAATATTGCCAACATTAAAGTTTTCTCATGAAATTGTGACTTTTGTTGAGTAAAATTATGACTCTTTTCATAGAATTGCCAAAATGTTAAGCTTTTCTTTTGAAATTGCGACTGTAAAATTCCAACTTTTATCATAATATTGCAATAATAATTTTGACTTTTGTTGGGTAAAATGACGACTTTTACGGTGTGTGTGTGTGTGTGTGTGTGTTCTTGTATTTTAACAATTCTTGAGACATCAACAAGGAAAACTAGCTTCCATATAAGGACCGGTGAACAAGTTAGGACCAAAGTCATGGTCCCAATACAGAAAACCATCGCATCTAATAAAGAATGTCTCATTTGCACCCCTGGTGGTTAAATCCATCAAATTTAGGGTGGTCGCAAAAATGAGGGATTTTTTCAAAATTGACTGTGTGTCGGTTTTAAAAATGCCCCCTCTCCTGTCAACATATGAAATAACAAGTGTGTGTAAGAAGTTCAAATGTGCCCCATTTGGTCAACATTGATAACAAAAATTAAATTAAAATATACAGAGAGACATAAAGTAATAACTAGAAGGAAATAATAAAGATTAAAAACCAATTGCAAACAAAAAAATAAAATAACTGAAAGCAGTCTTCCTCACAATGTGTAAACATTTTCTTATAAAATTGAGAGCAATTTCTCATATTCTGTTTCTGTAATATTGTAATATTTTCTCGTAAAATTACTACTTTTTTATGTAAATGTATGACTTTTTAATGCAAAACGGCAACATTTGTCATATAAAATTCTGACTTTGATCCCAATATGGCCAATTTTTTTGTCCTTGCAAAATAGTGACATTTCTTAGGTTAAAATCAGATTATTATAACATTTCCAAAATGTTAAAGTTTTCTTGTGAAATTATGACTTTTGTCGAGTAAAAGTTTTTTATCTTTTCATGAAATTGCCCAAATTTTAAGCTTTTTGTTGTAAAATTGCGACTGTTATTGAGTACAATTCCAACTTTTTTCATAAAATTGCACAAATTTTCTGTTTTTCTTGTACAATTTTGACTTGTGTTGAGTAAAATGACTTTTATTATAGTACTGCAAAAATTCTAAGTTTTTCTTGTGAAGTTGTGACCTTTTTCTTGTGAAATTCCGACTCATTTTTCACAAAAATCTTTTTTATATTTGCATAGTATGTATATATTATTAATGTTGTAAATACAAACCTTTATATATCTAGAAAGGGTGGTCCTAAAGAGGTTAGCATTTTGCGGAAGTCTCAAGAAGGTAACAAATACAAGAATGTGTGTGTATGTTCTTGTATTTCTACCCTTCTTGAGACATCAAGAAGGAAAAGTAGCGTCCATATGAGGACTGGTGGACAAGTTAGGACATAAATCATGGTCCCGATACGGAAAACCACGCCTGGTGGGGAAATCTTTAAAAATGAGGGTGGTTTTAAAAAGGAGGGATTTTTTTTTTCAAATTGACTGTGTGTCGGTTTTAAAAGTGCTCTCCCTCTGGTCAATATATGAAATAACAAGTGTGTGTAAGAAGCTGAAATATGCCCCCATTGGTCAACATTGATAACAAAAAAATATTTAAAATACATATAAAGACATTATGTAATAACTTGAAGGAAATAATGAAGATTAAAAACCAATTGCAAACAAAAAAAAAAACTAAATGCAGTCTTCGTCACAATGTGTCAACTTTTTTTTCTTATAAAATTGAGAGCAATTTCTCATATTCTTTCTGTTTCTGTAATATTGTAACATTTTCTGGTAAAATTATTACTTTTTTATTGTAAATTTATGACTTTTTAATGCAAAATGGCGACATTTGTCATAAAAAATTATGACTTTCATCACAATATTGCCATTTTTTTTGTTGTCCTTGTAAAATAGTGACATTTCTCAGGTAAAAATTTGATTATTATTATAACATTTCCAAAATGTTAAAGTTTTCTAATGAAATTATGACTTTTGTCGAGTAAAACTTTTTCATCTTTTCATAAAATTGCCCAAATGTTAAGCTTTTTCTTGTAAAATTTGGAATGTTATTGAGTAAAATTCCAACTTTTATCATAATTTTGTACAAATGTTCAGTTTTTCTTGTAAAATTGTGGTTTTGTTGAGTAAAATGACGACTTGTATTATAATACTGCCAAAATTATAAGTTTTTCTTGTGAAATTCCAACTCATTTTTCACAACAGGCTTTTTTATACTTGCATGGAATGTATATATTAAAAATATTGTAAATACAAATCTCTATATATCTAGAAAGGGTGGTCTTAAAGAGGCAGGCATTTTTCGGAGGTCTCCCGAACGTAAGAAATACAGAAATGTGTGTGTGTGTTTGTGTGTGTGTGTGTGTTTTTACTTGTATCTCTACCCTTCTTGAGACATCAACAAGGAAAAGTGCCGTCCATATGAGGAGGTGTGAACAAGTTAGGACCAAAATCATGGTCCTGATACGAAAAACCATTGCATCTAATAGAGAAGGTCTCATTTGCACCCCTCGTGGTGAAATCTATTCAAAAAGAATTCATATGGATATAGATACATACTGTAATAAATTGAAGTAAATAAATAATGAAGATTAAAAACTAATTACAAACAAAAAATTCACCAAAAAGTAAATAAAAATCACTAAAAGCTTTTCTTTTTTTATGTCTGCATAGTTTGTTTGTATTATTAATGTTGTAAAAACAAATATTTATATATGTAGGAATGGTGGTTCTAAAGAGGCAGGCGTTTTTCGGAGGTCCCCAGATCGTCAGAAATACAGAAATGTGTCTGTGTGTGTGTAAGTGTGTTTGTGTGTGTGTGTTTGTGTGTGATGGTGTGTGTGATGGTGTGTACGTGTGCGTGCGTGTGTGTGCGTGTGTGTTCTTGTATCATTACTCTTCTTGATACATCAACAAGGAAAAGTACCGTGCATATGAGGACCGGTGAACAAGTTAGGACATAAATCATGGTCCCAAAACAGAAAACCATTGCATCTAATAGAAATGTCTCATTTGCACCCTTGGTGGTGAAATCTATTTTTTTTTTAATAATAATGAATACGTATATAGAGAGACATACTGTAATAACTTGAGGTAAATAATGAAAATTAAAAACCTATTACAAACAAAATATTTCACCCAAAAAAATTAAAAAAATACTAAAAGTTTTTCTTTTTTTATGTTTGCATAGTTTGTTTGTATTATTAATGTTGTAAAAACAAATCTTTATATATGTAGACATGGTGGAAATAAAGAGGCAGGCGTTTTTCGGAGGTCCCCAGATCGCCAGAAATACATAAATGTGTGTGTGCTTTTTTGCGTGCGTGTGTGTGTGTGTGTCCTTGTATGTTTACTCTTCTTGAGACATCAACAAGGAAAAGTACCGTGCATATGAGGACCGGTGAACAAGTTAGGACATAAATCATGGTCGCAAAACGCAAAACAGAAAACAATTGCATCTAATAGAAATGTCTCATTTGCACCCCTGGTGGTGAAATCTTTTTTTTTTTTTTTTAAATAATGAATATGTATATAAAGAGACATACTGTAATAACTTGAAGTAAATAATGAAGATTAAAAACCAGTTACAAACAAAACATTTCACCCCCAAAAAATCACTCAAAGCTTTTCTTTTTTTATGTTTCTATAGTTAGTTTGTATTATTAATGTTGTAAAAACAAATCTTTATATATGTAGACATGGTGGTCATAAAGAGGCAGCCGTTTTTCGGAGGTCCCCAGATCGTCAGAAATACAGAAATGTGTGTGTGCGTTTGTGCGTGTGTGTGTGTGTGTGTGTGTGTGTGTGTGTGTGTGTGTGTGTGTCCTTGTATGTTTACTCTTCTTGAGACATCAACAAGTAAAAGTACCGTGCATATGAGGACCGGTGAACAAGTTAGGACATAAATCATGGTCGCAAAACAGAAAACCATTGCATCTAATAGAAATGTCTCATTTGCACACCTGGTGGTGAAATCTTTTTTTTTTTTTTTTTTAAATAATAATGAATATGTATATAAAGAGACATACTGTAATAACTTGAAGTAAATAATGAAAATTAAAAACCAATTACAAAACAAAATATTTCACCCAAAAAAAAAAAATCACTAAAAGCTTTTCTTTTTTTATGTTTGCATAGTTTGTTTGTATTATTAATGTTGTAAAAACAAATCTTTATATATGTAGACATGGTGGTCATAAAGAGGCTGCGTTTTTTCGGAGGTCCCCAGATCGTCAGAAATATATAAATGTGTGTGTGTGTGTGTTCTTGAATGTTTACTCTTCTTGAGACATCAACAAGGTAAAGTGCCGTCCATATGAGGACCGGTGAACAAGTTAGGACATAAATCATGGTTCCAAAACAGAAAACCATTGTATCTAATAGAAATGTCTCATTTGGACCCCTGGTGGTGAAATCTATTTAAAAAAAAAATAATAATGAATATGTCTATAGAGAGACATACTGTAATAACTTGAAGTAAATAATGAAGATTAAAAACCAATTACAAACAAAATATTTCTCAAAAAAAAAATCACTAAAAGCTTTTCTTTTTTTATGTTTGCATAGTTTGTTTGTATTATTAATGTTGTAAAAACAAATCTTTGTATATGTAGACATGGTGGTCATAAAGAGGCAGCTGTTTTTCCGAGGTCCCCAGATCGTCAGAAATACAGAAATGTGTGTGTGTGTGTGTGTGTGTGTGTATGTTGTCTGTGTGATTGTGTGTGTGTGTGTGTGTGTGTGTTCTTGAATGTTTACTCTTCTTGAGACAACAACAAGGTAAAGTGCCGTCCATATGAGGACCGGTGAACAAGTTAGGACATAAATCATGGTTCCAAAACAGAAAACCATTGTATCTAATAGAAATGTCTCATTTGGACCCCTGGTGGTGAAATCTATTTTAAAAAATAATAATAATGAATATGTCTATAGAGAGACATACTGTAATAATGAAGTAAATAATGAAGATTCAAAACCAATTACAAACAAAACATTTCACCTAAAAAAAAAAAAAAAATCACTGAAAGCTTTTCTTTTTTTATGTTTGCATATTTTGTTTGAATTATTAATGTTGTAAAAACAAATTTTTATATATGTAGACATGGTGGTCATAAAGAGGCAGCTGTTTTTCCAAGGTCCCCAGATCGTCAGAAATACAGAAATGTGTGTGTGTGTGTGTGTCCTATGTTTACTCTTCTTGAGACATCAACAAGGAAAAGTACCATGCATGAGGACCGGTGAACAAGTTAGGACATAAATCATGGTCCCAAAAGAGAAAACCATTGCATCTAATAGAAATGTCTCATTTGCACCCCTGGTGGTGAAATCTTTTTTTTTTTTTTTAGATAATGAATATGTATATAGAGACATACTGTAATAACTTGAAGTAAATAATGAAGATTAAAAACCAGTTACAAACAAAACATTTCACCCCAAAAAAAATCACTAAAAGTTTGTCTTTTTTTATGTTTCTATAGTTTGTTTGTATTATTAATGTTGTAAAAACAAATCTTTATATATGTAGACTTGGTGGTCATAAAGAGGCAGCTGTTTTTCGGAGGTCACCAGATCGTCAGAAATACAGAAATGTGTGTGTGTGAGTGTATGTTGTCTGTGTGCGTGTGTGTGCGTGTGTGCGTGTGTGTGTGTGTGTGTGTGTGTAGAGATCAGAAGGCGATCCTCAATTGACATTCCTCTCACCCACCCCGGCCCTTGGAACAATGAGGTTAAGTGCTGATGAGATTCAGATCAACTGTAAAGCGGTTCGATAATCAGCAATCATCTGACACCCTACACACGGAATTATCTAAAGGTGAGAACAATGATTGGTGCAACGCTACCCCGCTTATCTCCACCCGCCTCCGCCGCGCTTTCTGTCGGAGAGATTGACACTCGGCACGAGGACGGCTGGAAAGAATACTGATAAGCTGTTCGCCCTTAACATTTTATTTCAGAGGACCACTTGCTGCTTTTGTCTCTGCGCCTGTGCTCTTAATTCAACGTTATTCCGATGCTTTATCACTCTCAAAGAAGGCTCTTTAAATAAAATTTAAAAAAATGGAGCTAAAGATCTCCTCTCATATTTCCTCCGGGTCCTTTATCAGCCACTTGCTGGATGCGAGTGAGATTGTGGGTCACTAGGCTCGTTTAGCTGACTCAAAGGCACGTTGTATAATCCAATTAGGAGGCTAATAAGGGTTATGCTGCTGAGACACAGTGGAAAAATGTGGAAAAGAAAAAAGACCTTTCGGCGTTGGGTTTTGAAAGAGCTTGCTGGGAAAAAAGTGCTCTCCTGAAACACCCCCACACACACACACACACACACACACACACACACACACACACACACACACACACACACAAGCAGACTGTATAAGACATTTTTGGAAGACATGCCAGCATACAAATAAACAAGATGTACATTATTGGACCGGTATGAGAAATGATGATGTCACACTGATAAATCGGATAACGTAAAAAAAAACCCCTGCAATAATTAGTGTTGTTCCGATATCAATATCTGTTTCCATATGAGTTGGGAAATTGTGTTAGATGTAAATATAAACAGAATACAATGATTTGCAAATCCTTTTCAACCCATATTCAGTTGAATGCACTACAAAGACAACATATTTGATGTTCAAACTGATAAACATGTTTTTTTTTTGTTGCAAATAATCATTAACTTTAGAATTTGATGCCAGCAACACGTGACAAAAAAGTTGGGAAAGGTGGCAAAAAAAAATACTGATAAAGTTGAGGAATGATCATCAAACACTTATTCGGATAATACCACAGGTGTGCAGGTTAATTGGGAACAGGTGGGTGCCATGATTGGGTATAAAAACAGCTTCCCCCAAAAAATGCTCAGTCTTTCACAAGAAAGGATGGGGCGAGGTACACCCCTTTGTCCACAACTGCGTGAGCAAATAGTCAAACAGTTTAAGAACAACCTTTCTCAAAGTGCAATTGCAAGAAATTGAGGGATTTCAACATCTACGCTCCATAATATCATCCAAAGGTTCAGAGAATCTGGAAAAATCACTCCACGTAAGCGGCATGGCCGGAAACCAACATAAAAAAGCGACGTCAATCTCTAAAGGATATCACCACATGGGCCCAGGAACACTTCAGAAAACCACTGTCACTAAATGCAGTTTGTCGCTACATCTGTAAGTGCAAGTTAAAGCTCTACTATGCAAAGCGAAAGCCATTTATCAACAACATCCAGAAACGCCGCCGGCTTCTCTGGGCCCGAGATCATCTAAGATGGACTGATGCAAAGTGGAAAAGTGTTCTGTGGTCTGACGAGTTCACATTCCAAATCGTGTCATCCGGACCAAAGGGGAACCGAACCATCCAAGTTCAAAAGCCACAAGTTGGGAAAGGTGGCAATAAATACTGATAAAGTTGAGGAATGCTCGTCAAACACTTATTCGGAACATCCCACAGGTGTGCAGGCTTATTGGGAACAGGTGGGTGCCATGATTGGCTATAAAAACAGCTTCCCCAAAAAAATGCTCAGTCTTTCACAAGAAAGGATGGGGCGAGGTACACCCCTTTGTCCACAACTGTGTGAGCAAATAGTCAAACAGTTTAAGAACAACCTTTCTCAAAGTGCAATTGCAAGAAATTGAGGGATTTCAACATCTACGCTCCATAATATCATCCAAAGGTTCAGAGAATCTGGAAAAATCACTCCACGTAAGCGGCATGGCCGGAAACCAACATAAAAAAGCGACGTCAATCTCTAAAGGATATCACCACATGGGCCCAGGAACACTTCAGAAAACCACTGTCACTAAATGCAGTTTGTCGCTACATCTGTAAGTGCAAGTTAAAGCTCTACTATGCAAAGCGAAAGCCATTTATCAACAACATCCAGAAACGCAGCCGGCTTCTCTGGGCCCGAGATCATCTAAGATGGACTGATGCAAAGTGGAAAAGTGTTCTGTTGTCTGACGGGTTCACATTCCAAATCGTGTCATCCGGACCAAAGGGGAACCGAACCATCCAGACTGTTATCGACACAAAGTTCAAAAGCCACAAGTTGGGAAAGGTGGCAATAAATACTGATAAAGTTGAGGAATGCTCGTCAAACACTTATGTGGAACATCCCACAGGTGTGCAGGCTAATTGGGAACAGGTGGGTGCCATGATTGGCTATAAAAACAGCTTCCCCCAAAAAATGCTCAGTCTTTCACAAGAAAGGATGAGGCGAGGTACACCCCTTTGTCCACAACTGCGTGAGCAAATAGTCAAACAGTTTAAGAACAACCTTTCTCAAAGTGCAATTGCAAGAAATTTTGGGATTTCAACATCTACGGTCCATAATATCATCAAAAGGTTCAGAGAATCTGGAAAAATCACTCCACGTAAGCGGCATGGCCGGAAACCAACAATGAATGACCGTGACCTTCGATCCCTCAGATGGCACTGTATCAAAAACCAACATCAATCTCTAAAGGATATCACCACATGGGCTCAAGAACACCACTGTTCTTGACCACTGTCACTAAATACAGTTTGTCGCTACATCTGTAAGTGCAAGTTAAAGCTCTACTATGCAAAGCGAAAGCCATTCATCAACAACATCCAGAAACGCCGCCGGCTTCCCTGGGCCCGAGATCATCTAAGATGGACTGATGCAAAGTGGAAAAGTGTTCCGTGGTCTGACGAGTCCATATTTATAATTGTTTTTGGAAATATTCAACATCGTGTCATCCGGACCAAAGGGGAAGCGAACCATCCAGACTGTTATCGACGCAAAGTTCAAAAGCCAGCATGTGTGATGGTATGGGGGTGCATTAGTGCCCAAGACATGGGTAACTTACACATCTGTGAAGGCACCATTAATGCTGAAAGGTACATACAGGTTTTGGAACAACAAATGCTGCCATCTAAGTGCCGTCTTTTTCATGGACGCCCCTGCTTATTTCAACAAGACAATGCCAAGCCACATTAAGCTTGTGTTACAACAGCGTTGCTTCATAAAAAAAGAGTGCGGGTACTTTCCTGGCCTGCTTGCAGTCCAGACCTGTCTCCCATGGAAAATGTGTGGCGTATTATGAAGCGTAAAATACGACAGCGAAGACCCCGGACTGTTGAAGGACTGAAGCTCTACATAAAACAAGAATGGGAAAGAATTCCACTTTCAAAGCTTCAACAATTAGTTTCCTCAGTTCCCAAACGTTTATTGAGGTCTTAAACAGTGGGTGGCTGATTGACACCAGGTGTGGCCAGGTGCCAATCCGCCACAGCTGAGGGTTACACAGCACTCAGGGAGACAAACAGGAAACAGAACCAAAATGAGAGTGCTGACAGGAACTAAAGACAAACGCAGAGGAAAAACTAAGACATAGACCAAAACTGTCAGGGACAAGCCTGACACCTGCGTGGCAATCAGCATCAAGGGTTGGAATTGGGGTGTAGAGAGGGGGATGGGCACACTGGAGCCCTGCCCAAGATGGCGGCAAGGAGGCGGAGAATGCGCCGCAATCTAACATACCTAACATATCTCCTCGCAGTGTATAAAAGGGAAGAAGGAGGAGAGATCGGGGCAGAAGGAGGAGAGTCCGCAACAGATGAAGAGCAAGAGCGCCAAAGACCACACGACAGACAGAGACGCGGCCGGCTGAAAAGCGACGGAGGAGCGAGCAGCGAAAAAGCAGCTGAAAAGCGACCCGACCGGAATTGAGCTTTATTGAAAAATAAACAAGAGTCAAACCTAAAGCATGTCTTTCCTGAGTGGACTTGCACGACGGCATCAAGACACTGTCACATGGGGGTTAAATCACTAAAAATTATTCCCGGGCGTGGCCAATGATGCTGCTCACTGCTCTCTCACCTCCCAAAGGGGTGATCAATGGGTCAAATGCAGAGATACAGGATGACGATAAAGCACACCCGTGTTGATTATATAGCAGTGATGTGCGCTGGTAATCGTTATATTCTGACTCGAGGAGCGCCGTCCGTGTACTCGAACCCCGCTGTTCCGAGCCAGTGACGACCACCGTTGAGAAAAGAGAGAGAGAGAGAGAGAGAGAGAGAGAGAGTGTGTGTGATTTCCCCAGCGTCCCTTTTTCACTTGTTGGCTGAAGCGTTTGCAGCTAATGACCGGCAATTTCCCTGCTGTTCAGCAAGGCGTAAATAAGATGAACATGGGAAGAAGTGGGGTCATAAATTCAACCTCCAATCATCCCCTCGCTCTCCTCCAGGCCTCCGCGGGAAGCGAGGACTCTATCTCGCCGTCATCCCTTTCACCGAGGCGCCCTCCGTCATTAATAACAGTCAATAAAGCAGAGGTATGTCCCCTCATGGCTCTGAGGCGACACAGGCGCGGCGGGGAGAGAGAATCCCGTCCGCCCGGCCGGCGAATATAAGGGTGCCGGCGTCGGAAGGAAGGTCAGGACCTTTTCATGGGATTTCCTGCGGTGGTTATTTAACAACAAAAACACCGCCTTTCGCCCGATCGATGGCCTCTGTGGTCATTTCAGACCCGGGGCTTCGGCCGGGGGGGCCGCCTATTGGAAAACAATAAGCCCCCTCAGCTTGATCCTTCGCCTGCGGTTATGGCAGCAGTGTGGCGGGAAGAAAAATCAGTGGAGGATATGACCTGACCACTTTTATGGATAATTAACAATTTGAGATGTTACCTCAACCTTTAAGTCCCATCTTAAAACTCATTTGTATAGTCTAGCCTTTAAATAGACCGCTTTTTTTAGACCAGTTGATCTGCCGTTTCTTTTCTGCTCTGCCCCTCTGTCCTTCGTGGAGATTCAGTGACCACGGATGAGGCGCTAGCTGTCCAAAGTCGGGACCACTCATCTGTGCACAATTGGGGGACGTCTCTGCGCTGCTGAACTGTCTCCACTCAAGATGATCTCCTGGTGGCCTCACTATGGACTGGACTCTCACACTATTATGTTAGATCCAATATGGACTAAACATTCACACTATTATGTTAGATCCACTATGGACTGGACTCTCACAATATTATGTTTGATCCACAATGGACTGAACTCTCACACTATTATGTTGGATCCAGTATGGACTGGACTCTCACGTTATTATGTTAGATCCACTATGGACTGGACTCTAACACTATTATGTTAGATCCACTATAGACTGGATTCTTACAATATTATGCAAGATCCATTTCGGACTGGACTCTCAAATTATTATGTTAGATCCACTATGGACCGGGCTGTAACACAATTGTGTTAGATCCACTATGGACTGGACTTTCACACGATTATGTTAGATCCACTATGGACTGGACTCTCACACTATTATGTTAGATCCACTATGGACTGAACTCTCACACTATTATGTTGGATCCAGTATGGACTGGACTCTCACGTTATTATGTTAGATCCACTATGGACTGGGCCCTCAAAATATTATATTAGATCCACTATGGACTGGACTCTCACACTATTATGTTAGATCCACTATGGACTGGATTCTTACAATATTATGCAAGATCCGTTTCGGACTGGACTCTCAAATAATTATGTTAGATCCACTATGGACTGGACTTTCACACTATTATGTTAGATCCACTATGGACTAGACTCTCACACTATTATGTTAGATCCACTATGGACTAAACGTTCACACTATTATGTTAGATCCACTATGGACTGGACTCTCAAAATATTATGTTTGATCCACTATGGACTGGACCCTCACGTTATGTTAGATCGACAATGGACTGGACTCTCACACTATTATGTTAGATCCACTATGGACTGGACTCTCACTATTATGTTAGATCCACTATGGACTGGACTCTCACACTATTATGTTAGATCCACTATGGACTGGACTCTCACACTATTATGTTCGATCCACTATGGACTGGACTCCAACACTATTATGTTAGATTTAATATGGACTGGACTCTCACACTATAATGTTAGATCCACTATGGACTGGACTCTCAAACTATTATGTTGAATCCACTATGGACTGGACTCTCATACTATTATGTTAGATCCACTATGGACTGGACTCTCACACTATTATGTTAGATCCACTATGGACTGGACTCTAACACTATTATGTTAGATCCACTATGGACTGGAATCTCACACGATTATGTTAGATCCACTATGGACTGGACTCTCACACTATTGTTAGGATATTGAAAAGATATGCGGCAAAAGCGTTGCTACAAAAAGTAACACCACGTTATTGTATCATCATTTGAAAAGTCACCCCCGAGAGAATAAGGATTGCTTGAAACTCCGCATGTCAACATCTCTGGCCGCTGCCACACCAACAAAATGCCGAAGCAACCATCAACAGCGTATTAAACAAAGGAGATAACATCCGCAGGAACCTACCACATAGTGAAGGACATACACTATTTGATGTACTATTATGCAGCTCTTTTTTATTTGACAGTCATTGAAATATCTTGTGTGACATCATGCACAAAAGTGCCTTTATTTGTTTTAAACTATTGTAGTGGCGTTCTGTACAAAAAGTGCACTTTAATTTAGTGTTGTTTTGATATGTCATCTTAGTGACATCATGCACAAAAGTGCACTCATTGCTTGTTTTAAAATGTCTCTGACAATCTTGCACTTTCTGTTTTGGAAATGACATGAATGTTTGTGCCACTGCTTAATAACTGTTTAATAAATACACTTTTAGTTGTGTTTTCCCTCTCTGCATGAAAGTTTAAAAGTAGCATATATTAATGCAGTATGAAGAAGAATGTTTTAATGTAGACACATAGAATCATCATACTGCTGTGATTATATGTATCAAGTCTTCATTCAAGGGAGATATATATGGTGTATCGTGACATGGCCGAAAAATATCGAGATATTAATAAAAAGCCATATCGCCTTGCCCTAATTTTAAGGCATATTTGTCTTTTAAAGGTTTACAATCACAATTTGCTGCACCAAGAGATGATATTACGGACCTTTAATCCCTCGGGCGGTACTGCATCAAAAACCGACATCAATGTGTAAAGGATATCACCACATGGGCTCAAGAATACCTAATAAACCACTGTCAGTAACTACAGTTGGTCGCTACATCTGCAAGTGCAAGTTAAAACTCTACGATGCAAAGCAAACCCCATTTATCAACAACATTCAGAAATGCCGCTGGCTTCGCTGGGCCCGAGCTCATCTAAGATGGACTGATGCAAAGTGGAGAAGTGTTCTGTGGTCTGACGAGTCTACATTTCAAATTATATTTGGAAACTGTGGACGTGGTGTCCTCCAGAACAAAGAGGAAAATAACCATCTAGATTGTTATAGGCGCAAAGTTGAAAAGCCAGCATCTGTGATGGTATGGGGGTGCATTAGTGCCCATGGCATGGGTAACTTACACATCTGTGAAGGCACCATTAATGCTGAAAGGTACATACAGGTTTTGGAACAACATATGTTGTCATCCAAGCAACGTTATCATGGACGCCCCTGCTTATTTTAGCAAGACAATGCCAAGCCACATGGGGGTGCATTAGCGCCCAAGGCATGGGTAACTTACACATCTGTGAAGGCACCATTAATGCTGAAAGGTACATACAGGTTTTGGAACAACATATGTTGTCATCCAAGCAACGTTATCATGGAAACCACGTGTTACAACAGCGTGGTTTCGTAAAAAAAGAGTGCGGGTACTTTCCTGGCCCGCCTGCAGTCCAGACCTGTTTCCCATGGAAAATGTGTGGCGCACTATGAAGCGTAAAATACGACAGCGGAGACCCCGGACTGTTGAACAAATGATGCTGTTCATAAAACAAGAATGGGAAATAATTCCACTTTCAAAGCTTCAACAATTACTTTCCTCAGTTCCCAAACATTTATTGAGTGTTGTTGAAAGAAAAGGTGATGTAACACAGTGGTGAACATGCCCTTTCCCAACTACTTTGGCACGTGTTGCAGCCATGAAATTCTAAGTTAATTATTATTTGCAAAAAAAAAAAAAAAAGGTTTATGAGTTTGAACATGAAATATGTTGTCTTTGTAGCATATTCAACTGAATATGGCTTGAAAAGGATTTGCAAATCATTGTATTCTGTTTATATTTACATCTAACACAATTTCCCAACTCATATGGAAACAGGGTTTGTAAGATAACAGGACGGTTGCAAACCGCAAACAATGAAGCCGCACTGACTAAATAACTCTCTGATTGGTGCTCAACAGCAGGTGAATGTGTCGAGCACTAATCAGAGGCAGGTGAAACCACAAAGTACCCATGGAAACCAAAACAAACACCCCAAGTGTACAAAACAGGAACTAAGGGAGTCCAAAACTAACCGAACATACCGTATTTCCTTGAATTGCCGCCGGGTATATAGTATGCGCCTGACTAGAATTACTGCCGGGTCAAACTCGTTTCGCAAAATAATTAGCGCATGCTTAGTATCACCGTCACCTCACAAGTGACACTTCACCTGTCATCTTTTTCAAAATGGAGGAGGCTGATTTCAATAATTTTAAATCGCATAAAGGGAAGAAGATTAAGAGCTATTAAGTAGGACTTAAAGTCCAAGCTATTGAATATGCTAAAAAGAACAGTAAGCAGCTATGTTTTATTAACATACCGTAGCTGCGTGTGTCAAATATGAGTCATTAAATGACTCCCTTCTCCTGGTGGTAGAGGGCGCTAGTGATCCTTCTTGCGACTACTCGGCTGCAGAAGAAGTGACAATAAGTGTCGTGATATGTGCTGGAGATGCACGACGGACCTTTTAGGATGTAACACCACTACTCTTATGCTGGCTTATGTAAACAACCGGGCTGAAATAAAGCATGTTCCAGTCCTAAATACCCAGTGTTTTATTTATACAATAACACTTCATGGTGGGATGAAGAGATCACCCACGGAGCAGAACGGGAGGGGGAGTTGTCCGAGGATAATTCTGTCGTCGCCCGGACTACACGTGAGGAGTCCAGCTAACTGATAGCAGCGGTCTGCAACCCAAACGAGAGAGCGCTATGGCTACACACCTAACGACCATGAACTGGACCAGCAAGAGTGAGCAACGTGTGTTTATTAAAATAAAACAGTTTTCTAAACTGTACTTTCAACCGAAGCAGGAGTTAATAAAGGAAGATCTCCATCGAGACTTTTAAAACTGAAGAAAGATAAGGAAGACTTCTATAAACAAGTTATCCATGCTTTTGATCAGAAGGAGCTGCACATGGACTAATGCGCGGTAGAAAATGGATGGATGGAAAGTAAGACCATAGTAATGTTGTTGGGTTTTTTTATTAAATGTGCTTTTCATGATGGTATCCTTACATCACACTCAAATTTTTAAGCGCAGGCCAAAATGTACCGAATGCCTTTGAGAAAAGGTTTTAAATGAATTAGCGCCCCGGCGGCAATTCAAGGAAATACGGTAACGAAAGAAAACATGACGTTCCTGAGAATATGCAATCATGTATTTCCTACAGAACAAAAAAAAAAAAAAACAATGTTCTACCTGCTTATTATGTTCATGAAATATGAATCAGCCGGCTGAAAGTGCAGATTATATTACAGCCGGGGGCAGATATTGCATGTTCATCAGTAAATATCATATATACTGTACATCATACTGTACATCATACTGTACATGATGTGCTGGAACAGAGACTGACATTAATAGTAGCTTCAAATATATCGCCAATATATCTTCATGCCTACTTTTTTTTTCTCTAGGTAACCCTGCCTAGTTAGGACCGATTATTTCAGGGGTGTCCAAAGTAAGGCCGGGGGGCCATTTGCGGCCCGCAGGTAATTTTTTAACGGCCCCACGGCACATTTTAAAAATACGATTAAAAATTGTATAAAGTGATATAAAGAAGCAAACGGGTGAAATGTAACAAGAAAATGTTGCAATGTTCACTCTAATAACACGAATAATAATGAATCAAAATCAATGTCATTATGAATTATTGACCTATTCAAGGCTCCAATTATGTCAGGTTAAATTTTCCAATTTGAGATATTTTTTGGGGAGAATGTTGCATATTTTTGTGTTTGCCATATAAAAAACTAAGCTGTTTTTTTTAAAGAAGGGCCTCAAATGAACAAACAAAAAACATAAACAACAATAAAACTTATAACTGACGGATAGATCTGAAGTTGATCTCGAGATTATTGTGTTGAAAGTAAACATTAAAAAAATAATTATAAATAATTTTCAAACACTTTAATGAGTAGGAACCATTTTAGATCCCCAATAATTTTAGTGTGATTTGTTTTTAAGTGTCATTGCTCAAAACATAATAATGAATTAAAATCCATGGTGTTATGAGTTATTGACCTTTTTAATGCTCCAATTGTTATAAAATCTCAAATATTCCACTTAAAAAAATATATTGGGTGAAAATATTGCATATTTTGTGATTTTTCCATAAAAATAGATAGATAGATAGATAGATAGATAGATAGATAGATAGATAGATAGATAGATAGATAGATAGATAGATAGATAGATAGTACTTTATTAATTCCTTCAGGAGAGTTCCTTCAGGAAAATAAAAATTCCAGTAGCAGTGTACAGAGTTGAGATCAATTTTTAAAAAAGTAAAAAAGTAAATAATTGGGGTTTAAATGGAAAAAAAAAAATTGAGAAATATTACAATAAGAATAACAAGTAAAAAGCAACAATGGGAAAAACGTGACAAAAAGAGCATACAACTTAAATCTTTAAAATCATTGTATTGACAGATGGACCTCATGTTGATCTAGACCAGGGGTCGGGAACCTTTTTGGCTGAGAGAGCCTCAAGGCCAAATATTTTAAAATGTATTTCTGTAAGAGCCATATCATATTTTTTTTAACACTGAACACAAATAAACGCGTGCATTTTTAAGTAAGACCAACATTTCCAGAGTATAATAGGTCTCTTATCCTTTGTAATAACATTGTTATTCTGAAGCTAACTGTGGATGGGGGCGTGGCCTGCCGGCCTGCAGTGAACTGGGGTGTGCCAGGACCGGCCTCTGAATAAGCAACAGGTGCGTAAACGGCCCACCTGGGCCTCGTTATCTAATCACCTGTCGCTCTGTTATAAGCAGCAGCCAGGAGGAGAGACGGGGTTGGGGCTGGAGCCAGAGCGCGAGCGAAAACGAAAGAGAAAAAGACAATTGCTGGAAAGCAACGGAGAGACTTATTGAAAAATAAAACAATAGTGTAACCCTGAAACGGGTTCTCATGTCGGTGCTTGGTGGTCTGAAGAACACCCAGGAGGACAAGCCCCACACTAACCAATAATAAATAAATAACTTTTTACCATTAATGCAACTTTTTGAACAGGTGCGGTAGAAAACGGATGGACGGATTAAAAATGCATGAGAATGTTTTATATTTTGAACATTATTTTTAACACTGTGATTACAAGTGGAATTATTCATTACTTATCGTGTTAAGCAATGTCAGCTCAGATTTATCCGAGAGCCAGATGCAGTCTTCAAAAGAGCCACATCTGGCTCTAGACCACGGGTCGGGAACCTTTTTGGCTGAGAGAGCCATGAAAGCCAAATATTTCAAAATGTATTTCAGTGAGAGCCATATCATATTATTTAACACTGAATACAACTAAATGTGTGCATTTTTAAGTAAGAGCAACATTTTTAGAGTATAAAAAGTCTCTTATTCTTTTTCATAACATTGTTATTCTGAAGCTAACCAATAATAAATAAAATGTCATGTCTGTTGATCATGTTTTTGTTTGGCCATGTGCTATTTGTCTCTTGGACTCTTTAAGTTCCTGTTTTTTTCCACTCCCTTGTCTGGTTTCCTTGGTTACTCATTTTGTCCACCTGTCTCTGGTGGACAAAATGCCCGCTCACCTGCTTCCCGAGCACTAATCAGAGGCAGTATTTAAGCTCGTCTTTGCCAGTCAGTCGCCCTGGCGTCAATGTGATCTTTTCTTGCTCTGTGCTGACTTGTTTCATGCCTTGCCATAGTTTCGTGCTTCATGCCATGCCAAGTAAGTTTTGATTTATGTTCATAGTCTGTTTATGCGTTAGCTTTCTTTCTTAGCCCAAGTTGTGCATCCGCTGTGAGCGATTTTTGTTTGTATCTTTTTTTAGTTTAAAATCAAATCATGTTTTTACCTAAATACCATGTCCCGAACACCTTTAGGGCACGTCCAACCGGTAGGAGGCCACGGGGAAGACCCAGGACACGTTGGGAAGACTATGTCTCCCGGCTGGCCTGGGAACGCCTCGGGATCCCCCGGGAAGAGCTGGACGAAGTGGCTGGAGATAGGGAAGTCTGGGCTTCCCTGCTTAGGCTGCTGGCCCCGCGACCCGACCTCGGATAAGCGGAAGATGATGGATTGATGGATGGATGGATGGCCATGTCCGGAGTAGTCCGTCTGCCTTCCTGGAAGAACGACCCTCCCCCCATTTTGACATAAAATACTTCTTACCATTAATGCGACTTCTTGAACAGGTGCGGCAGAAAACGGATGGATGGATTTAAATGGATGAGAATGTTTTATATTTTGCACGTTATTTTTAGCACCGTGATTACCAGCGAAATTATTCATAATTATCATGTTAAGCAGGCTTCACCGTGGCAGAGGGGTTAGTGCGTCTGCCTCACAATACAAAGGTCCTGCAGTCCTGGGTTCAAATCCAGGCTCGGGATCTTTCTGTGTGGAGTTTGCATGTTCTCCCCGTGAATGCGTGGGTTCCCTCCGGGTACTCCGGCTTCCTCCCACATCCAAAGACATGCACCTGGGGATAGGCCCCTCCCACCTCCAAAGACATGCACCTGGGGATAGGCTCCTCCCACCTCCAAAGACATGCACCTGGGGATAGGCTCCTCCCACCTCCAAAGACATGCACCTGGGGATAGGTTGATTGGCAACACTAAATTGGCCCTAGTGTGTGAATGTGAGTGTGAATGTTGTCTGTCTATCTGTGTTGGCCCTGCGATGAGGTGGCGACTTGTCCAGGGTGTACCCCGCCTTCCGCCCGATTGTAGCTGAGATAGGCGCCAGCGCCCCCCGCGACCCCGAAAGGGAATAAGCGGTAGAAAATGGATGGATGGATCATGTTAAGCAATGTCTGCTAAGATTTATCTGAGAGCCAGATGCAGTCATCAAAAGAGCCACATCTGGCTCTAGAGCCATAGGTTCCCTACCCCTGGTCTAGAGATTAAAAACACGCACATTTTTAATATTTTTTTAACCAAAACCCTTCGGGGTCCCCGGGATTATAACTGAGTGGAGGCCGGAATGTATATTTTTTTATACATATATTGTATTGTTTTTTTTAAATAAAAAATAGCAGAATGGCCCCCGCTTGCTTTGATTTTTCAGTGTGCGGATAAAGTTTGGACACCCCTGGACTATTTGCATTTATGAGACTTGGACATCATTGTGCACTCAGCTCACTTTTTTTTCTGTCATTAGCATAATTAGTTTTCATTTAATTTCATATTCGATTGTTCAACTGATGGGCCAATTAGATCGCCTTTCCTCATTCCCCGCCTACTGACATTTAACACAATCCCGCTAAGGACCCTGATTGCTATTGCAAACATCTCCATTGCCAAACACGTGCCCCAGCTGCTCAGTATTGGCGCCATACGATCCCTGCGATGGCGAGCGGCGGTCACAGCTAATAACGTCTCACGCCCTCTAAGGTCAGTCCAATATCAGAAGTGGGACGATAAGCAAGGCAATGTGGGAATAAATATTCTCATCCAAATGTCAGTTGTTTGTGCAAACCTGGGAGGTCTTTCAACCATTCTGGCATCTTCTAAGAACTCTAAAGACGCCGATCTGTTCGATCAAACTATTAGTCCTTGAGATCTCAACATGGGACCAAAAATTGTATTTTTCTTCAATTTTGATGACATTATATTGTTAATCATCATTAATAGACAGCTAAATACAATACATAATAAATAGCTCGCTATGTATTCTATAAATATAATTACAATTAGGACCACAGGGAAAATAAAAATAAAGCGCTCAATGGGAAACATGATTCGTTTTGCTTTGATCTTGTGATTTCCGTATTTTTCATGTGACACATGGACTTGGATTTGTTTCGCTTCTTCGACGCAAAGGATGATTGGCACGAGCTAGACGAGAGTGTGAGTACATATTGATTTATTTAAACACTATAATTCGAAAAAAAGGAAAACAAACGGTGCGCACAAGGGCGGAGAACAAACAAGACCAGGGGTCACCCATGAATTGATTCACATGGACCCCGACTTAAACAAGTTGAAAAACTTATTGGGGTGTTACCATTTAGTGGTCAATTGTACGGAATATGTACTGTACTGTGCAATCTACTAATAAAAGTATCAATCAATCAATCAATCAATCAATCAATCAAAGGACCAGATGAGTCGCCTGCTGGCCTGTTCTAAAAATAGCTCAAATAGCAGCACTTACCAGTGAGCTGCCTCTATTTTTTTAAATTGTATTTATTTACTAGCAAGCTGGTCTCGCTTTGTTCGACATTTTTAATTCTAAGAGAGACAAAACTCAAATAGAATTTGAAAATCCCCCAAAAATATTTTAAAGACTTGGTTTTCACTTGTTTAAATAAATTCATTAATTTTTTTACTTTGATTATTATAACTTTCAGAAAGACAATTTTAGAGAAAAAATACAACTTTAAAAATGATTTTAGGATTTTTAAACACAGAACTTTTTACCTTTTAAATTCCTTCCTCTTCTTTCCTGACAATTTTAATCAATGTTCAAGTAAATTTATTTGTTTTATTGTAAAAAATAATACATTTTAATTTAATTCTTAATTTTAGCTTCTGTTTTTTTGACGAAGAATATTTGCAAAGGATGATTGGCACGAGCTAGACGAGAGTGTGAGTACATATTGATTTATTTAAACACGATAATTCAAAAACAGGAAAACAAAGGACGCGCACAAGGGCGGAGAACAAACAAGACCAGGGGTCACCCGTAAGGACCAGATGAGTCGCCCGCTGGCCTGTTCCAAAAATAGCTCAAATAGCAGCACTTACCAGTGAGCTGCCTCTATTTTTTTTTATGTTATTTATTTACTAGCAAGCTGGTCTCGATTTGCTCGACATTTTTAATTCTAAGAGAGACAAAACTCAAATAGAATTTGAAAATCCAAGAAAATATTTTAAAGACTTGGTCTTCACTTGTTTAAAGAAATTCATTATTGTTTTTACTTTCAGAAAGACAATTTTAGAGAAAAAAATACAACCTTGAAAATGGTTTTAGGATTTTTAAACACATATACCTTTTTACCTTTTCAATTCCTTCCTCTTCTTTCCTGACAATTTTAATCAATGTTCAAGTAAATGTATTTGTTTTATTGTAAAGAATAATAAATACATTTTAATTTAATTCTTAATTTTAGATTCTGTTTTTTTGACGAGGGATATTTGCAAAGGATGATTGGCACGAGCTAGACGAGAGTGTGAGTGCATATTGATTTATTTAAACACTATAATTCAAAAACAGGAAAACAAAGGGCGCGCACAAGGGCGGAGAACAAACAAGACCAGGGGTCACCCGTAAGGACCAGATGAGTCGCCCGCTGGCCTGTTCTAAAAATAGCTCAAATAGCAGCACTTACCAGTGAGCTGCCTCTATTTTTTTAATTGTATTTATTTACTCGCAAGCTGGTCTCGCTTTGCTCAACATTTTTAATTCTAAGAGAGACAAAACTCAAATAGAATTTGAAAATCCCCAAAAATATTTTAAAGACTTGGTCTTCACTTGTTTAAAGAAATTCATTATTGTTTTTACTTTCAGAAAGACAATTTTAGAGAAAAAAATACAACCTTAAAAATGGTTTTAGGATTTTTAAACACATTACTTTTTACCTTTTCAATTCGTTCCTCTTCTTTCTTGACAATTTTAATCAATGTTCAAGTAAATGTATTTGTTTTATTGTAAAAAATAATAAATACATTTTAATTTAATTCTTAATTTTAGCTTCTGTTTTTTCGACGAAGAATATTTGCAAAGGATGATTGGCACGAGCTAGACGAGAGTGTGAGTGCATATTGATTTATTTAAACACTATAATTCAAAAACAGGAAAACAAATGGCGCGCACAATGGCGGAGAACAAACCAGACCAGGGGTCACCAACGCAGTGCCCGCGGGCACCAGGTCGTCCGTAAGGACCAGATGAGTCGCCCGCTGGCCTGTTCTAAAAATAGCTCAAATAGCAGCACTTACCAGTGAGCTGCTTCTATTTTTTTAATTGTATTTATTTACTCGCAAGCTGGTCTCGCTTTGCTCGACATTTTTAATTCTAAGAGAGACAAAACTCAAATAGAATTTGAAAATCCATGAAAATATTTCAAAGACTTGGCCTTCACTTGTTTAAATAAAT
This sequence comes from Nerophis ophidion, assembly GCF_033978795.1. Taxonomy (NCBI): domain Eukaryota; kingdom Metazoa; phylum Chordata; class Actinopteri; order Syngnathiformes; family Syngnathidae; genus Nerophis; species Nerophis ophidion. The sequence goes on from NC_084624.1 coordinate 47,567,478, forward strand.
TCATACATTTTTTTACTTTGATTATTATAACTTTCAGAAAGACAATTTTAGAGAAAAAATACAACTTTAAAAATGGTTTTAGGATTTTTAAACACATATACCTTTTTACCTTTTAAATTCCTTCCTCTTCTTTCCTGACAATTTTAATCAATGTTCAAGTATTTTTATTTTTATTGTAAAGAATAATAAATACATTTTAATTTAATTCTTCATTTTAGCTTCTGTTTTTTCGACGAAGAATATTTGCAAAGGATGATTGGCACAAGCTAGACGAGAGTGTGAGTACATATTGATTTATTTAAACACTATAATTCGAAAAAAAAGAAAACAAACGGCGCGCACAAGGGCGGAGAACAAACAAGACCAGGGGTCGCCCGTAAGGACCAGATGAGTCGCCCGCTGGCCTGTTCTAAAAATAGCTCAAATAGCAGCACTTACCAGTGAGCTGCCTCTATTTTTTTTAATTGTATTTATTTACTAGCAAGCTGGTCTCGCTTTGCTCGACATTTGTAATTCTAAGAGAGACAAAACTCAAATAGAATTTGAGAATCCAAGAAAATATTTTAAAGACTTGCTCCTCACTTGTTTAAATACATTAATTAATTTTTTTACTTCGCTTCTTATAACTTTCAGAAAGACAATTTTAGAGAAAAAATAAAACCTTAAAAATGATTTTAGGATTCTTAAACACATATACCTTTTTACCTTTTAAATTCCTTCCTCTTCTTTCCTGACAGTTTATATCAATGTTCATTTTTTTAATTTATTGTAAAGAATAATAAATACATTTTAATTTAATTCTTAATTTTAGATTCTGTTTTTTCGACGAAAAATATTTGTGAAATATTTCTTCAAATTTATTATGATTAAAATAAAATAAAAATTACTCTGGCAAACCTAGAAAATTTGTAGAATCAAATTTAAATTTTATTTCAAAGTCTTTTGAATTTCTTTTAAAATTTTTGTTCTGGAAAATCTAAAAGAAAAAATGATTTGTTTTTGTTAGAAATATAGCTTGGTCCAATTTGTTATATATTCTAACAAAGTGCAGATTGGATTTTAATCTATTTAAAACATGTCATCAAAATTCTAAAATTAATATTAATCAGGAAAAATTATTAATGATGTTCCATAAATAATTTTTTAATTTTTTTCAAAAAGTTTCGAATTAGCTAGTTTTTCTCTTCATTTATTTTCGGTTGAATTTTGAATTTTAAAGAGTCGAAATTGAAGTTAAACTATGTTTCAAAATTACATTTTCATTTTTTTGCGGTTTTCTCATCTTTTAAACCGTTCAGTTAAGTGTTTTTTTCATCATTTATTCTCTACAAAAAACCTTACGTAGAAGGAAAAAAAATGTACGACGGAATGACAGACAGAAATACCCATTTTTTTAATATATATATATATATATATATATATATATATTTATTTATTAAAGGTAAATTGAGCAAATTGGTTATTTCTGGCAATTTATTTAAGTGTGTATTAAACTGGTAGCCCTTCGCATTAATCAGTACCCGAGAAGTAGCTCTTGGTTTCAAAAAGGTTGGTGACTATAGACTATACTCAAAACAAAAACAGCACAATGGCATGACTATATACAAATGAACAAAAGATACTATCCGTGGCACAAAACAAACCAAAAAACTTACGTGGTATAGACAACAAACAGCGTGGCAAGGCATGAAGGTCGATGAGGGTCAGGTAGAGTAGGTAAAGTTCAAAGTTGCCAGAACGAGGACAGAAACAGAATGGCTGAAATAGTGACTGTGATGATGATTAGTAACAGGTGTGAGGGCTGAGGACAGGGGCGTGACTTGGAGACCAGGTGGAAACTAATGGGTGGGCATGGAGACGAAAACAAACCAGGAAGTGCAAAAACAGAACTGAATGTCCAAAAAACTAAACATAACATGACCAAACATAACAAAAACAAAACATAATCCATAGACGTGACATTTCCGACTATAAGGCGCACTTAAAATCTCAAAAATCAACATTGCGCCTTATAACCTGCTGTTCCTAATGTATGGCATAAGTCTGGTTGTGCTTACTGACCTCGAAGCAGTTTTATTTGGTACACGGTGTAATGATAAGTGTGACCAGTAGATGGCAGTCATACGCAAGAGATACATCCATCCCATCCATCCATCTTCTTGTGCTTATCCGAAGTCGGGTCGCGGGGGCAGCAGCCTAAGCGGGGAAGCCCAGACTTTCCTCTCCCCAGCCACTTCGTCCAGCTCTTCCTGGGGGATCCCGAGTCTTCCCAACGTGTCCTGGGTCTTCCCCGTGGCCTCTTACCAGTCTGACGGCCCCTTTTGTGGGCGTGAACCATGGACTCGGACTAGAAGGTGTTGATTCTCATCCCAGTCGCTTCAAACTTGGCTGTGAACCGATCCAGCAAGAGCTGAAGATCCTGGCAAGATGAAGCCATCAGGACCACATCTTTTGTGTTGTTTGTGTTGCTAAAGGCAGCCGCAACACACCGCTTCCCAATTACAGCTTTCTTCTTTGACGTCTCCATTATTTATAGAACAAATTGCAAAAGATTCAGCATCACAGAGTCCATAATACGGTGGAATTATGCGATGAAAACAGACGACTTATAGCTGGAACAAAATGTCCTCTACAATGTGTGACGTCACGCGCACGTGTCATCATTCCACGACGTTTTAGCATGATACTTCCGCGCAAAATTTAAAATTGCAACTAAAGCGGCCGTATTGGCATGTGTTGCAATGTTAATATTTCATCATTGATATATAAACTATAAGACTGCGTGGTCGCTAGTAGATTAGATTAGATTAGATAGTACTTTATTCATTCCGTCAGGAGAGTTCCTTCAGGAAAATTACAATTTTCAGCACAATCCCATTCAAGATCAGACAAACATTACAGGGAGACAGAACAGGATCGCTGACGGGTCTGCCGGCTTCCAGCGCCCCTTACAAAAAAAGATGAGATACAGGTAAACAAGGGGGGGGGGAATAGAAGATTAAAATGAAATAAAAAAAATCGGTCTTAGCCTGGGCCTTGGAGAGGGGGTAGTAGTGGCTTTCAGTAGGCCTTTAAGATCATGCAATTTTGAACAGCATAGCATATCTCCCTTTTTGAAGGAGTTGCATTACATTGCGATTTTTCCCAGTAGTCCAAATCACTCAAGTTTTGTTTTCAGCTTGACTAAATGAATTGATGCTGCCTACGCTTCTCCAGTAGAAATAAATGATATAGAAAAATAAAGCAATCCTCGGGGAAATGCACCTTGTGACTAACAGGCCCCTGCAGAATGAACGCAGTTTATAATGTTAAGTCTGGATCGCTCTGATTTTTTTCCCCTTTGTTTCATGCTTTACTCAACTCTGGAGATGAGGCAACGTCTCCCATGTGGAGAAAAACACACACTGTGCAAAGAGACGTTCGCTCACAAGTGAGAAAATATTCATGGCATTGCTCACGTTTACTTCTATTCCTGAGGAAAACACGAACAAGTTGCTTCCCCCACTGATTCAACAAAGAGAACTTGGGATTTATTAAAATTCCATCCATCCATCCATCCATCCATTTTCTACCGCTTATTCCCTTTCGGGGTCGCGGGGGGGGCTGGCGCCTATCTAAGCTACAATCGGGAGGAAGGCGGGGTACACCCTGGACGAGTCGCCACCTCATCGCAGATTTATGAAATTATATATATATATATATATATATATAGTGAATGTGAGTGTGAATGTTGTCTGGCGACTTGTCCAGGGTATACGCTGCCTTCCGCCCAAACGCAGCTGAGATAGGCTTCAGCACCCCAACCCCCCACCCCCCGCGACCCCAAAAGGGACGAGTGGTAGAAAAATGGATGGATGGACCGCCAGATTCATTTTCAGGAGCAGAAATACAAAACTTCTTTGTGAAATGTTGGTCGTTTGAATTATTGCTTCCTTAAAGAATGTTCAAATGTCACCTAAAACCACACCTGCTCATTTAACAAAGGGTTTGTAAAGGTGACAGTTTGATGAATTGGACTTCCATGTTTGCTTATGGGAAAATGTCGAAATGTGAACAAATCAGAGGTGGGGCCTGCGTGTGCCCTGTTTGATGATATCACACTTTCAAGTCATCGGGCAGGTAAGTCCAAACAAAAACAACACAAGTCTTTGTCCAGTGGAGTTAAAGGCCTACTGAAATGAGATTTTCTTATTCAAACGGGGATAGCAGGTCCATCAGGGTCTCCCACACATTCATTTATTTGTGGCGGCTCGCCACGAAAAAATTACGGGCGCCACAAATAAAAAAAATTTTTTTTAAAGTTTTGTCCGTTTTTTTTCAACTTTTGACTCGCTCAACCACTCATACAAGCAATGGGACTCTGTCTGTGAATGGAGCTTGTAGTTACATATTATATAAATATGTAAATATTATATAAATATGTACATAAATATGTACATAAAGTGTTGTAATTATATTACAAATCCACGTTCTTCTTGGGCATCACATCGACGATAAAGTTCGCAACTTTTGGTCGCTACTAAAAAAGCCTCACATTGTTTATAATCATGGCCACCAGCAGCAAGAGCGATTCGGACCGAGAAAGCGACGATTTCCCCATTAACTTGAGCGAGGATGAGAGATTAGTGGATGAGGAAAATTAGAGTGAAGCGGCAGTGAGAGCGAATCAGATGTTATTAGACACATTTACTAGGATCATTCTGGAAAATCCCTCATCTGATTATTGTGTTACTATTGTTTTAGTGAGATTATGAAGTCATACCTGAAAGTCGGAGGGGTGTGTTGACCGCCAGTGTCTCTGATGGAAGCAAAAGTCGCAGCTGCCTTTTTGACAGCTGCTGCAGGAGGACACAAGCTTTGCTAATGTCTCCGGTAAGAGCCAACATATTACCACAATTTCCTCACCACCGAAATCGGCCGGTTGACATGTGGTCTGGAAACATGTTCGCTTGACCGCTCTGTTCCATATTAAAGCTTCACAACTGTCAGGCTTTCCCCTGACAGTTTGTCTATGTTTTAGTTGTCTTTGTTTCCTCTGTGTTTAGTGTCTCCTGTCTTTAGTTCCTGTCAAGTGCTCTTATTTTGGTTCAGCTTCCTGTTCGTCTCCGTGTGCTGTTGTCACCTCATCTGCGGCTGATTGGCACCTGGCCACACCTGTTGCCAATCAGCCTGCTCCTATTTGTACCTGCTTTGTCTTGTGTCCGTCGCAGGATCATTGTATCGTCATTCGGACTTGTATCGTCGTCGCCTCATGTCACTCTTGTGTCTTTGCTACCTGTCGTGTCCGGCATCATTTCGGCTTTTACCTGTCGTGCTACATCTTGTCCCGGTCGTCGTAGCGGTAAGCTGTTTTTGTTAGCCATTAGCTATTTCCAGTTTTTCTGTTTGTTATCCCCTAGCTTCCATGCTAAAGTTCCTTTTTGTTTTTCTAGCTCCCAGTGCTAGCTCTCTTAATTTGTTATTCCGCCCAGGTGCGCGCTTTTTGGTTTTGTCTTAGTATTTATATTAAAATCATGTTTGCTCACTCCATGCCTGCCTCCATCTCTATATCTTGGGGTTCGACACCAAATAACCCTGGCAACAACAAACAAAAAAAACACCGGCTGTGTTTCGGTTGCTAAAGGCAGCTGCAATCCACCGCTTTCCACCAACGGCATTCTTCTTTGACGTCTCCATTATTAATTGAACAAAGTGCAAAAGATTCAGCAACACAGATGTCCAGAATACTGTGTAATTATGCGATTAAACTGACGTTTTCAACAGGAAACTTCGCGGGAAATTTAAAATTGCAATTTAGTAAACTAAAGCGGCCGTATTGGCATGTGTTGCAATGTTAATATTTCATCATTGATATATAAACTATCAGACTACGTGGTCGCTAGTAGTGGCTTTCAGTAGGACTTTAAATTGGCCAACTTTCCTGGCAGAACCTCCCAGGTTGTGAGCGGGGGGAAAAACAATGTCCCCGCCGGACCTGAATGCAGAGGTGTTGCTTTATTAATCAAGTCCTGGTCCTGCCTGGTCCGACACCTCTCAACCTGCCATGTGACACCTTCACCTTCCTGTCGCTCTCGCACCGTCACACGTCCTGGTCGACCGCCAGCACCGCGGGGGGGGTTTCGCTTTTTCTTCATCTCTCGTCGTGGGAATTGATGCTGGATGGTGGTGGGGCGAAAAAATAAATTTAAAAAAAGGGACATTTGAGCAAAAGCTCCACTTGACGGAATCACCGAGGCGGCCGTCAGAGCGCACAAGAAAAGTCTCGATCAGTTGAAAAACGCCAAACTCCCTTTGGTCTATGAAAGTGCGGCCCGCAGCTAATTGTTTACCGGCCCGCCACACATTCTGGAAATGCTATTGCAAAAATAAAACGGAACACTTAAAAAAAAGGGAAATGAGGTGACGACAAAAAGTTGCAATGTTGACACAAAGCTGGCATGCAGGCTGTTTTTTCGGGTCCGCCAGGCCCATTGCAAAAGGACACCAAAGGGTACGCCAGTTTCAATAGGATTCCTTTGGCCCATTGCAAATCCCTGGCGGACCCTAATAATAAAGAATAATAAAACCTTACAGTTTCAATAGGGTCCTTTGGCCCATTGCAAAAGACTTCTTTTGAGTCCTTTGCAATGGGCCTGGCGGACCCTAATAAAACCTTACAGTTTCAATAGGGTCCTTTGGCCCATTGCAAAGGACTCCAAAGGAGGCGGACCCTAATAATAAAGAATAATAAAACCTTACAGTTTCAATAGGGTCCTTTGGCCCATTGCAAAAGACTTCTTTTGAGTCCTTTGCAATGGGCCTGGCGGACCCTAATAAAACCTTACAGTTTCAATAGGGTCCTTTGGCCCATTGCAAAGGACTCCAAAGGAGGCGGACCCTAATAATAAAGAATAATAAAACCTTACAGTTTCAATAGGGTCCTTTGGCCCATTGCAAAAGACTTCTTTTGAGTCCTTTGCAATGGGCCTGGCGGACCCTAATAAAACCTTACAGTTTCAATAGGGTCCTTTGGCCCATTGCAAAGGACTCCAAAGGAGGCGGACCCTAATAATAAAGAATAATAAAACCTTACAGTTTCAATAGGGTCCTTTGGCCCATTGCAAAGGACTTCTTTTGAGTCCTTTGCAATGGGCCTGGCGGACCCTAATAAAACCTTACAGTTTCAATAGGGTCCTTTGGCCCATTGCAAAAGACTCCAAAGGAGGCGGACCCTAATAATAAAGAATAACAAAACCTTACAGTTTCAATAGGGTCCTTTGGCCCATTGCAAAGGACTCCTTTGGAGTCATTTGGACCCTATTGAAACTGTAAGGTTTTATTATATTATTCTTTATTAATCCGCACAATCGCACCCTAATTTGACCCCCTTAACATTAGATTAGATTAGATTAGATAGATCAGATAGTACTTTATTTATTCCGTCAGGAGAGTTCCTTCAGGAAAATTACAATTTTCAGCACAATCCCATTCAAGATCAGACAAACATTACAGGGAGACAGAACCGGATCGCTGACGGGTCTGCCGGCTTCCAGCGCCCCTTACAAAAAAAAGATGACATACAGGTAAACAAAATAGAAGATTAAAATAGAAGATTAAAATAAAATAAAAAAATAAAAATAAAAAAACATGCTTCAAAACTCACCAAATTTCACACAAACGTCGGTGTGGTAAACCTTCCCAACATATTAAGCAACCAAACCCCAAAAATGAAAATTGCGTGATAGCGCCCCCTAGGAAAAATAAAAAAACTAGACTGCTCATAACTTCCGCTAGGAATGTCGTAGAGACATGTAGGGCTGACATAGACCTACATTTCCCAATGTAAACTTATATGGCAAAAATCAACAGGAAGTTGGCAAAAACCCATTCAAAACAACATTTTTGCAAAATATGCTATTTTTGCCTCTTTGAGCTGTAATTTCACCCCCTTAAAATGCTTCAAAACTGACCAAACTTGGCACACACATCAGTACAGGCGAAAATTGCGATCTAATGAAAAAAACAAATCCCAAAACTCAAAATTGCGCTTTAACGCAATTTTTGAATAAAAAAAAAACTGCTCCTAGGAAGAAAACACAGACAAAACTGCTTGTAACTTCCGGTAGGAATGTCGGAAAGACATGAAACAAAAACCTCTATGTAGGTCTCACTTAGACCTACATTTAAATAATTGACATCCTGCAGCAAAAAATCATCTTATTCTTTATTCATTATTATTATTATTATTATTCTTTATCATTCCACACCTACGCGCTGTAATTTGACCCCCTTAACATGCTTCAAAACTCACCAAATTTGACACACACGTCAGGAAGAAAAAAATCAGACTGCTTGTAACTTCCGTTATCAATGTCGTAGAGACATGAAACAAAAACCTCTATGTAGGGCTGACTTGGACCTAGATTTCATAATTTTACCTTCTAGGACAAAAATCAACAACAATTTTGCAAAAACCCATTCAAAGCAACATTTTCACAAAAAAATGAATTGTGGCCTCTTTGAACTGTAATTTGACCCCCTTAAAATGCTTCAAAACTCACCAAACTTGGCACACACATCAGGACTGGCAAAAATTGCGATATAATGAAAAAAAAACCCCAAAAAACTCTAAATTGCGCTTTAACGCAATTTTTGAATAAAACAAAGAAAAAACTGCTCTTAGGAAGAAAACACAGACAAAACTGCTTGTAACTAGCGGTAGGAATGTTGGAAAGACATGAAACAAAAACCTCTATGTAGGTCTCACTTAGACCTACATTTAAATATTTGACATCCTGCAGCAAAAATCAACAGGAAGTTAAAAATTACCCCTTCAAAATAAAAGTTTTGTAAAAACCAGTCACCTTTTTTCAAACATTATCTCTTCTGAGCGCTTTTGTCGTTTCGGCTTCAAACTCGCACAGGAGAGAGTTTGGACCTTTTTAAATTAAAAGTTATCGAAAGAGTTGTGATTACTGCTCCGGTTTTGATTTTACGTGCCTTCAAAGAACCCCTGCGCAAAGTTTCCTAAAAAATGTCATTTTTGCCTCTTTCAACTGTAATTTGACCCCCTTAAAATGCTTCAAAGTGCAAGTTAAAGCTCTACTATGCAAAGCGAAAGCCATTTATCAACAACATCCAGAAACGGCAATCTGTAATTTGACCCCATTAACATGCTTCAAAACTCACCAAATTTTGCACACACATCAGGACTGGCGAAAATTGCCATCTAATAAAAAACCAAACCCCAAAAATCTAAATTGCGCTCTAACGCCCCCTAGGAAAAAACACAGACAAAACTGCTTGTAACTGCTGTTAGGAATGTTGTAGAGACATGAAACAAAAACTATGTAGGTCTGACTAAGACCAGGGCTTGGGTCGCGGGGGCAGCAGCCAAAGAGGACCCGACCAACGCAGATTGCAGCTTTAAATTTCTTTTGTCTTTCTTTCTTTTTCTTTTTTTGCCATTGCTCAAAAAGAAAACACAAAAAAATCGATGCTGTAATTAATTATTATTCAAGGCTCCAATTACTTCAAGTATTTCCCTTTAACATGTTTTGTGTTGTAAATATTGCATATATTGTGTGGTTGACCATATAAAAACATAAACGTTTTATTTGACAAAAGAGCAAAAAACTAAGAAATGAATACTTCAAATGTAAAATCGATAGATTTTGATCCTGTAACTTATGTGTTGAAAGTAAAAGAAAAACCTAATAAAAATGTATCACTTTGTGAGTGAGGCACCCTTTGGATCCCAAATATATTTATTGGTATTTTATTTATCTTTTCACTGTTATTACTCAAAAAATATACAATAATTACAATCAATGGTGTCCTGCATTATTGATCTTTTAGGGCTTTAATTACTAAATACTGCATATTTCAGTTGTACTATAATGAAAAAAGTAATTTTTGAAAGAAAAGCCATACAACTTTGTTTTATTACTTTATATCAACTTGAAGTTGATATAGAGATTTATTGTAAGCGTTAAATAGAAAAAAATAATAATAATTTGACTTATTTTTAACATTTTAATGACTGAGACCCTTTATCGTCCCCGGGATCCTTAAAGGTAAAATACATTTTAAAAATCCATACATATTTTTATGGTTTCAAAATGAAAAATATCAAAATGGAACCGTGAAGAGACGGAGCCGACAACAGGATATGACAAACAGCGGTCCTGCCAAACATGGCGGCCAGGAGGCGGAGCATGCAGCGGAGCGGAGAGGCGGGGCGCGCTTGGAGCGACGCTGCGGCAATCTGAGTCAGGTGCGTGGACTACACACCTGCTCTCAATCCCTGCATCTTCTCCTGCAGCATAAAAGGGGAGAAGGAGGAACAATCGGGGCAGAAATAGGAGAACCAGGAGAAAGACCTCAAGAGCGACGACGACGCGGCCGACTGAAGGCGAGAGAACAGCGAGCAGGAATGGAGCAGCTGAAAAGCCATCCGAGCAAAGGGCAAAGCTGTTATTGAAAAATAAAAGCCAGTCAAACCTGCTCAGCGATGTCATTCTTCAATGGTCCATGAACCCCGCACGATGACGGCAGGAAGACGTTCACAGGTCCCCTCACGCTTTCATTTTTCCATTTGCGGCCCTCAGTGGATAAAAGATTGTCCATCCCTGGTCTACGAGCCTCCACAGAAGTGAGCAGGATTCTTCATAGTGGACATCAGGGCCAAAAGGGAAGAAATCCGAGTGTGTTGGAATCTGCGAGGCCGTTGATCCTTTCAGGAGGACCTCATAAGCCCCCGTGGATGTGGAGTCGGGGATAAGCCGTGCTGAGATATTGTGGGAGTCCCGCCTTCGGTAGAAATTCAATAGAACTTCCATGACCTGCAGTCCGGGCCAGTGGTATCTTTCCATTCTCCTGCCCTCTATCTCAATTAAAGGACAGGAAGGATGCTCTTCTCCTCATGTCGGATCACAAGTTTGAGGGTCTCAAGCACATAATGGAGCAAATCCCATCCTAAATGTGTGTCTTCAGGATCGCTCCAGAACATTTTTTTAAAGACTTTCCTGCAGACGAGCTGGATGACTTTTTCAATGCCGGCTCAATTTTTGTTACATCTGACATTAGATGGACAAAGATAAGACCTTATGGAGGAAAGTTCTGTTTTCAGGTGAAACAAAAATGTAATCGCGATAGCCAGCAATATGTTTGGAGGAGGATAGGCGAGGACGTTAAACCTAGGAACACTACGCTGCCTGCTTTTCCGGGCCCGAGATCATCGAAGATGGACTGATGCAAAGTGGAAAAGTGTTGTGTGATCTGACGAGTTCACATTTCAAATTTTTGGGGGAAATATTCGACATCGTGTCATCCGGACCAAAGGGGAAGCGAACCATCCAGACTGTTATGGACGCAAAGTGTAAAAGCCAGCATGTGTGATGGTATGGGGGTGCATTAGTGCCCAAGGCATGGGTAACTTACACATCTGTGAAGGCACCATTAATGCTGAAAGGTACATACAGGTTTTGGAACAACATATGCTGCCATCTAAGCGCCGTCTTATTCATGGACACCCCTGCTTATTTCAGCAAGACAATGCCAAGCCACATTCAGCACGTGTTACAACAGCGTGGCTTCGTAAAAAAAGAGTGCGGGTACTTTCCTGGCCCGTCTGCAGTCCAGACCTGACTCCCATGGAGAATGTGTGGCGCTTTATGAAGCGTAAAATACGACAGCGGAGACCCCGGACTGTTGAACGACTGAAGCTCTACATAAAACAAGAATGGGAAAGAATTCCACTTTCAAATCTTCAACAATTAGTTTCCTCAGTTCCCAAACGTTTATTGAGTGTTGTTAAAAGACAATGTGATGTAACACAGTGGTGAACATGCCCTTTCCCAACTACTTCGGCACGTATTGCAGCCATGAAATTCTAAGTTAATGATTATTTGCAAAAAAAAAATTAAAGTTTATGAGTTTGAACATCAAATATGTTGTCTTTGTAGCATATTCAACTGAATATGGGTTGGAAAGGATTTGCAAATCATTGTATTCTGTTTATATTTACATCTAACACAATTTCCCAACTCATATGGAAACGGGGTTTGTAAAAAAAAAAGTGGTGTTTTCCAGATACCAACATTTGGGTACCGGTACCAACATTATTTTGACACTTATATACAAAAACATGGCATTATAGGCTTTATTGTAACAACAAATCTTAGGGTTCAATAAATGGGGGACTGCGTGGATGCAGTTGTCATGTTTGGTGATCATGTTTTCTTTGGCTATGTTCTGTTTGGTTTTTGCACTCGGTCAGTTCCTGTTTTTTCACTCCCTGTTTTGTCACCATGACTACCAATCAGTTCACCTGTCCTCACGACTCACAGCACCTAAATCATTCGAACTCAGGCACCCGTTTTCAATCACCACATCACTATTCAAGCCACTCGTTTTCTGTTGGTCGGCCTGGCGACCTGACACTTCTGATTGCTCACTTCTTGCCATAGTGTCATGCTTTTCACGTCTGTCGTGACGTGGACTATGGTGTGGTTTGTTTTCCCGTGGTGCAAATCGACTGGACCGGACACGATGTGAAGGTACTGACATCTTTTAATCTTAACTCAGTTTCCTCAGTTCCCAAACGTTTATTGAGTGTTGTTAAAAGAAAAGGTGATGTAACACAGTGGTGAACATGCCCTTTCCCAACTACTTTGGCACGTGTTTGAACATCAAATATGTTGTCTTTGTAGCATATTCAACTGAATATGGCTTGAAAAGGATTTGCAAATCATTGTATTCTGTTTATATTTACATCTAACACCATTTTCCAACTCATATGGAAACGGGGTTTGCAGACAAGACATATCAAAGACACCGCAAGGAGACAAACGTTAAATAAGTTCTTGGCCTCACACTGTAAACAAACAGAACCAAAAACAAGCATGAAGTGTGTGAGCATCACGGGGTTCAGAGGTGACGACTGTAACTTGCTATTGCCGTCCGCATTTGATCAAAACAACAAAAGCAGCAAACGTCTCCCCGGCATTCATGTTTCCATTTGCCGCACATCAAGCGGCGCTCCACCCTTTGGAACGCAGCCCTCGTCGGGGACAGCCGCTTTGAGGACGCCAGCCGCTTCCAAGTCTGGCCCTTTGATGAGCAAAGCTCGGCGAAAATAAACGCCGGCGCCTGAGACCTTGATTAGGACTCACAGGGAACCAGCAGACAAAAGGGAAAATGCCGCTTAGCTTTAATTAACACCTGGCCCCAGGTGGCACAGTCTCACCACGTTTAACACCGGTCCTCATGATCGGGGTGGTATGTGTGCGTATATTCAAGCAGGATTGTCCAAAGTGTGGCCCGCTTTGTAATTTGGAATTTGATGACTGCAACATGTTTCGAGAAATGCTGGCACATGTAGCAAAAAAAGACTTGAGAAAGTTGAGGAATGCTCATCAAACACTTATTTGGAACGTCCCACAGGTGAACACGCTAATTGGGAACAGGTGGATGCCATGATTAAGTACAAAAGCAGCTTCCGAGGGGTCACCACTTTGCAAGCAAATCGTCCAACAGTTTGAGAACAACATTTCTCAACAAGCTGTTGCAAGGAATTCAGGGCTTTCACCATCTATAGTCCGTAATATCATCAAAATGTTCAGAGAATCTGGAGAAATCACTGCACCTAAGCCATGATATTACGGACATTCAATCCCCTCAGGCGGTACTGCAGCAAAAAGTGACATCAGTGTGTAAAGGACATTACCACATGGGCTCAGGAACACTTCAGAAAACCACTGTCAGTAACTATAGTTGGTCTGTAAGTGCAAGTTAAAACTTTACCATGCAATATCAACAACATCCAGAAACGCCGCCGGCTTCGCTGGCCCCGAGCAGGAGCCTATCTCAGCTGCATTATGGCCGCGAGGCGGGGCACAAGTACTTGACCTGTTTAATTTATAAATAAGTTCATTAAAACACAAATAACTAATACACTTTTTGTCATGTTTGATCATGTTTTGTTTTGTTTTTGGACTCTTGCTTCACGTTTTGCATTTCCTGCTTTTGTTTGTCTCCATTCCAACCCATTGATTTTCACCTTGCCATCCTAGTCACGCCCCATCCCTCAGCTCTTACACCTGTTTCTCATTACCACTGCTATTATTTAAGGAGTATACTTTCTGTCCATCAGTCTGGGATTTTTGCATGTGCTTGCCTTCATGCCTTCACGATTACCTGCTACGCACCCTGCTATTCATGCCCCTTGTTTCGGTCACAGTAAGTGTTTTTTTGTTTTAGTTGTTCATAGTTCTGCCACAGTGCAAGTTTAAGTTTATAGTTTATCGTGTTTCATGCCACCAAGCAGGTGTTTTGTTTTCCGGTTTGTAGTTTTGTAGCCAAGTTTTCTACCTCTTTGTGAGCGCCCTTAGTTCGTTTATTTTTGTATTTAGTGGTCAAATAAACAACCATGTACTTACACTCTCGTCTGGCTGGTCCCGTATCCTCTCTGCATGGAAGAAGCAAAAATAATCCATGTCCAGGTGTGACACTTTTGTCTATTTAAAAGCAAGGACAGGCCCAGTGATGGCAAAAACAAAGTATTTGTTTTTTTTTATGAAAACAAATAAAATAGCAGCGATAAAAACGAACAATAAGCACCAAAAGCTATCTCACTTTCTCAAAAAGAAACAGACATTTTGTAACGATGTGTTTACTAACAAGCTCCTCACTACAGGATTTATTATTGAAGTCCTGGCAGTTTAGACCTCAAACAGACTCCATTAAGCCTGAACATTTTAGCGAGCTGATACATTGTATATTTATTTTTTTATAATAACGGCATCTAGTGTGTGTGTGTGTGTGTGTGTGTGTGTGTGTGTGTGTGTGTGTGATGGATATTTGTTATTATGCCTTTCGTCTTTGCACTGCAAATTAATGCTGCTTCAAACCTGAAGTTCCTGACAAAAAGTATTTGAATTGTATAACGCGGACCACATGGAGAAAAATCTACTCCCAAATGGGCCGGACTGGTAAAATCCCGGCACGATAACTTAAAAATAAAGACAACTTCGGTGTGTCAGGATTGTGTTTTAGTTTTTCCTCTGTGTGTGTGTAGTTGTTCCTGTCTTTAGTTCCTGTCAGATCTTTTATTTTCTCTGTTTTCTGTTTTATTCACCCTTTTTTTCCCCTCAGCTGCGGATGATTGGCACCTGGCCACACCTGGTGTCAATCAGCCCGATTCCTATTCGAACCTGTTTTGTCCTCCAGTCGAGTGCTGGATTATTGTCGTTGCTACGCGCCGTGTCGTGTTGTATCATATCGTGTCAATACAGTGTTGTGGTAAGCTTTATTTCAGGGGTAGG
Organism: Nerophis ophidion; assembly: GCF_033978795.1. NCBI lineage: Eukaryota > Metazoa > Chordata > Actinopteri > Syngnathiformes > Syngnathidae > Nerophis > Nerophis ophidion. The sequence goes on from NC_084624.1 coordinate 47,582,783, forward strand.
GAACCTATGGCTCTAGAGCCAGATGTGGCTCTTTTGATGACTGCATCTGGCTCTCAGATAAATCCGAGCTAACACTGCTTAACACAATAAGTAATGACTAAATCCACTTGTAATCAAAGCGTTAAAAATAAAGTTCAAAATATTAAACATGCTCATGCATTTGAATCCATCCATCCTTTCTATACCGCACTTGTTCAAGAAATTGCATGATTTATTTATTATTGGTTTTTTTAGGGCTTGCCCTCCTGGGGGTTCTTCAGACCACCAAGCTTCGACATGAAAGCCTGTTTCAGAGTTACGATATTTTTTTATTTTTCAATAAGTCTCTCAGTTTGCTTTCCAGCAACTGTCTTTTTCCCTTTCGTTCTCGCTCGCGCTCTGGCTCCAGCTCCAACTCCAACTCCAACCCTGTCTCTCCTCCCGGCTGCTGCTTATAACAGAGCGACAGGTGATTAGATAACAAGGCCCAGGTGGGCCATCTACGCACCTGTCGCCGATTTCGAGGCCGGTCCTGGCACACCCCGCTTCGCTGCAGGCCCACAGGCCACACCCCTCCACAATTAGCTTCAGAATATCAACGTTATCACAAAGAATACGAGACCTATTATATTCTAGTAATTTTGGTCTTACGTAAAAATGCAAACGTTTAGTTGTGTTCAGTGTTGAAAAAAAAATGATATGACTCTTAGGGAAATACATTTTAAAATTTTTGGATTATTGTAAAAAGGTTCCCGACCCCTGCTTTATTTGATAGTGGTTTGTAAAGTAGCTTACCGTCTTTTGTTTCCTGCTTCCAAGTTTGTTTTCATATTATAAGTACGACTTCTGTTTCTTGCTCAATACCTGCTAGCTTCCACGCTAGGCCTTTTAGTTTGTTATCCGCCTCGTGCGCGATTTTTGTTGTACCCCTTTGGTTTGTTCTTGTTTTAGTATTTTTATTAAATCAAGTTTTCTCACTCCCTGTCTACCTCCATCTCTGCATCTTGGGGTTCGTCACAAACTAACTCTGACAGCGGGGCTCGTTCTCCCAGAAATGCAGACAGGCTTCGGTTGCAACTTTGTCCTGATGGTTTTGAGGAGGTTGCGGGTAGGAGGTTGAGAGGGGAACTATGTCCTTGAGGTAGGAGGGGGCGTTGCCATGGACGCATTGGTGAGTTAGCAGGTTAATCTTGAATTGAGTCCGGGATGCAATCGGCAGCCAGTGGAGTGATTTGAGGATGGGTGCGATATGATCACGCTTGCGCACTTAAAACCTCACAAAATGAGAGGTTTTTAAGCGCTCTAAAAGTAAAAAAAATATATAAATAAAATGTAGCCTGACAATTGATCGCGATACTACAGAGATGTCCTTGTTGCTATAGCGACCAACAATCAGCTATAATATTGATTTGGTCATGCCATGCTCCTCTCTGCAGTGTTCACTCCTGCAAAGCTTGTCGCGGTTAATGTTTACTATTTATTTGACTCGGGGGCCACATTTAGAGAAAAAAATGTGTCTGGGGGCCGGTATTTCTATTTTTAGGAAAACTAATACAAAACCATACAATAATGTCTGATTAAATGCTAAAACCGCCTTAAAAAACGGAATGGAATTTTTACATTTGTCTATGAACGATACAACACTGATGTGTGGGGTGTGGCCTGCGGACCTGCAGCAAAGTGGGATGTGCCCGGACCGACAGGTGCGTGGATGACACAGCTGAGAGTGTTTGTCTGATCACCTGTCGCTCTGATAAAGGCAGCAGTCAGGAAGGAGAGGAGGGTTTTTTTGGATGGTGGAGAAGGAAGAAAAACCATTCGTGTGCTCACTGGAGAAAAAACAGACAACTGCTGAAAAGCACCAAAAAGACTTTGCATATTTATTGAAAAATAAAACTCTTTTGTAAACCTGGAAGAACCCGGGATATCGATGACATCGTACCCGGAGGAGCAAGTCCTGAACAACTGAATATTGACAAAATACGAACGCCACACCACAATTCGTTCGACATATTTTACAAGCAAGTGAAACGCAACAAAAATGCAACAAACAGTGAAATATGAACGTGAAGGCTACACAATAAGGCCCTGCGATGAGGTGGCGACTTGTCCAGGGTGTACCCCGCCTTCCGCCCGATTGTAGCTGAGATAGGCGCAGGCGCCCCCCACAGCCCCGAAAGAGAATAAGCGGTAGAAAATGGATGGATGGAAGGGTACATAATAAACCCACCCACAATCTGATATATCTGATATTAGCTGGATTTCCTCCTCGGGATCAATAAAGTAATTTCTATTCTATTCTATATATCACTAAGCTTTAGAACTTTATTGTGAAAATCTCCTTCCGCGTCCGTGGAAACGCTCCCCGCCCACATTGCTTGGTGCCTCTCTGAGCTGCTGTGACTTACATTACCATAGTAACTAATTAGATCCCCTTTGGTCCGGATGACACAATGTCGAATATTTCCCCAAAAAATGTTAAATGTGGACTCGTCAGACAACAGAACACTTTTCCACTTTGCATGAGTCCATCTTAGATGATCTCGGGCCCAAAGAAGCAGGTGGCGTTTCTGGATGTTGTTGATAAATGGCTTTCCCTTTGCATAGAAGAGCTTTAACTTGCACTTACAGATGTAGCGACAAACTGTATTTAGTGACAGTGGTTTTCTGAAGTGTTCCCGAGCCCATGTGGTGATATCCTTTAGAGATTGGCCCAGAGAAGCCATTGGCCTTTCTGGATGTTGTTGATAAATGGCTTTCGCTTTGCATAGTAGAGCTTTAACTTGCACTTACAGATGTAGCGACAAAATGTATTTAGTGACGGTGGTTTTCTGTAGTGTTACCGAGCCCATGTGGTGATATCCTTTAGAGATCGATGTCTGTTTTTGATACAGTGCCGTCTGAGGGATGGAAGGTCACGGTCATTCAATGTTGGTTTCCGGCCATGCCGCTTACGTGGAGTGATTTCTCCAGATTCTCTGAACCTTTTGATGATATTATGGACCGTAGATGTTGAAATCCCTAAATATTTTACTATTGCACTTTGAGAAACGTTGTTTTTAAACTGTTTGACTATTTGCTCACGCAGTTGTAGACAAAGGGGTGTACCTCGCCCCATAGGGCTGTATATTAGTGTCATCTGCGGGTTGGGTGGAGACCCGGCCCCAAGTGGAGTAGTTCAAGTACCTAGGAGTCTTGTTCACGAGTGAGGGAAGAGTGGATCATGACATTGACAGGCGTCGTCAGTAATGTGGACGCTGTTTCGATCCGTTGTGGCAAACAAGGAGCTGAGCCGGAAGGCAAAGCTCTCAATTTACCGGTCGATCTACGTTCCCATCCTCACCTATGGTCATGAGCTTTGGGTCATGACCGAAAGGATAAGATCACGGGAAATGAGTTTCCTCCGCCGGGTGGCGGGTCTCTCCCTTAGAGATAGGGTGAGAAGCTCTGCCATCTGGGAGGAGCTCAAAGTAAAGCCAGATCGGGAGGAGCCAGATGAGGTGGTTCGGGCATCTGGTCAGGATGCCACCCTTAGGGAGGTGTTTAGGGCACGGGGAAGACTATGTCTCCCGGCTGGCCTGGGATCCCCCGGGAAGAGCTGGATGAAGTGGCTGGGGAGAGGGAAGTTTGGGCTTCCCTGCTTAGGCTGCTGCCCCCGCGACCCGACCTTCAATAAGCGGAAGAATATGGATGTATGATTTATTGATATTAAAGCAGGTTGCTTGTGCTCACACTGACAAGTAGACCACTGTCAAGATCAAAAAAAGATGGTGAAGTTCACAAATGTGATGACTAGTACCCCCAAATAGAGGCTCGGCTCTGTCGTGCATCGATTGTTTTTTTGTTTTTTTTTCTGTCAAAGTAAGGAAACGAACAAAGGTCGTCGGCAGAGACTAGCAGGGGTCACGGCAGAGAAGGAGCTGAAAGGGAGAGAACGAGGGCATTGTTGGCCGGCGTGTTAGCTCAGTGTGTCAGCGCCCCTCCAGCCTCTCCATCTGCATAGTTATTAGAGGCTTCTATTAATTTTAAATGCCAGCGTGAAGAATAAAGCGGCGCTCAAATGTCACCCTTTTCATCCGGCGCGGTAGAGAAGGCAGCTCCTTTCGGGAAAAGCCCGTTCCACCCGCACACACACTTTCACTCGCTCGCTCCTTTTTTAGATCGATGTGGCTTGACAACGTGATGGCTGCCTTTCCTAAGGGTGTGTGTGTGTGTGTGTGTGTGTGTGTGTGTGTGCGTGTGTGTGTGTGTGTGTGTGCTGGGGTCTCAACAGTTGCCTGTCATCTCGCCACCGTTTCTGACTTCCAAAGCTTTCCACTTGTTGCAGGATCTCTCCAAAAAATGCAACAAAAAAAACGCTAACCTTTAAAATGCTGTTCGTGCTTCACCTTTTTTCCCCTGCCGACCAAAACATTTTGACATTCGGGACAAGTCGACAAAAGGTTTGTCGAGCTTTCAGATTCGGGGCCATGGGAGGAAATCAGCTAGTTTAAGGGAAAATGCACTTTTTGGGGAATTTTGACCATAATTCACTTTTGTTATGAGCAGGGGTCCCCAAACTACGGCCCATGGGCCGGATCCGGCCCTCGATTGTCCAAAATCCTTCCCGCGGGAAGTCCTGGGTTAAAGAAAATATGTTTTATTTTTTTTTTAACCTTTCCTCTTTAATCTATTTTCAAAGGCGTGTTACCCTTGGTGTCTCCTAGCCGTTAAGGCAAATAATATTGTTTAAAAATGCATTTTCCCATCGATAACATGACATTATCGCGCTCGGGAAAAAAAAAATATATATATATATGTATATATATATATATATATATATATATATATATATATATATATATATATCTATACATACATATATGTATATATATATATATATATATATATATATACATACATACATATATATATATATATATATATATATATACATACATACATATATGTATATATATATATATATATATATATATATATACATATATATATATACATATATACTCTTTAGACCAGTTGATCTGCCGTTTCTTTTCTTTTTCTTCTAAGTCCCACTCTCCCTTGTGGAGGGGGTCCGGTCCGATCCGGTGGCCATGTACTGCTTGCCTGTGTATCGGCTGGGGACATCTCTGCACTGCTGATCCGCCTCCGCTTGGGATGGTTTCCTGCTGGCTCCGCTGTGAACGGGACTCTCGCTGCTGTGTTGGATCCGCTTTGGACTGGACTCTCGCGACTGTGTTGGATCCATTATGGATTGAACTTTCACAGTATCATGTTAGACCCGCTCGACATCCATTGCTTTCCTCCTCTCCAAGGTTCTCATAGTCATCATTGTCACCGACGTCCCACTGGGTGTGAGTTTTCCTTGCCCTTATGTGGGCCTACCGAGGATGTGGTAGTGGTTTGTGCAGCCCTTTGAGACACTAGTGATTTAGGGCTATATAAGTAAACATTGATTGATTGATTGATTGATATATATATATATATATATATACACATATAAATACATATATATATAAGTACACACATACATATATATACACCTATGCCCACACATATACACATACATACACACATATATATACACATGCATATATACATATATACGCATATATATATGCATACATACACATATATATGTCAGAGTTAGTTGTTGACGAACCCCAAGATGCAGAGATGGAGGCAGGCATGGAGTGAGAAAACATGATTTAATAAAAATAATCAATCAATCAATGTTCATTTATATAGCCCTAAATCACTAGTGTCTCAAAGGGCTGCACAAACCACAACACAAACCACTACGACATCCTCGGTAGGCCCACATAAGGGCAAGGAAAACTCACACCCAGTGGGACGTCGGTGACAATGCTGACTATGAGAAACCTTGGAGAGGACCACAGATGTGGGCAACCCCCCACCCCCTTTAGGGGACCGAAAGCAATGAATGTCGAGCGTGTCTAACAGGATACTGTGAAAAGTTCAGTCCATAGTGGATCCAACACAGCCGCGAAAATAGAACTACAACAAACAAAAGGGTACAAATACAAAGCGCGCACGAGGCGGATGACAAACTAAGGGAGCTAGCGTGGGAGCTAGAAAATAAAAGGAGCTTGACATGGAGGTTAGCAAAAACAAAAAGGGTCTGGCGTGTAAGCTAGCGGGTAGCGGGCAGGAAAACAGAAGTCGTAACGTGTTGTACAAAACAAACTGGAAGCAGGGAACCAAAAAACTGTAAGCTACAAAAATCTAACCGATATAGCTTACCGCTACGCTGCCAATACAAGACACGGCACGACACGAGCGACATCGACAAGACAATAATCCAGCACCGACTGGAAGACAAAGCAGGTACAAATAGGAGCGGGCTGATTGACACCAGGTGTGGCCAGGTGCCAATCTGCCGCAGCTGAGGGTAAACAGCGCCCAGGGAGAAACACAGGAAACAGACAAAATAAGAGCGCTGACAGGAACTAAAAACAGGAAATACTAAACACACACAGAGGAAAAACTAAAACTGTCAGTGGCAAGCCTGACAATATAAATACACGTATATACACACACACACACACACACACACACACACACACACACACACACACACACCGGCCCCTGGCCAAATTTTTTTAACCCAATGCGGCCCCCGAGTCAAAAAGATTGGGGACCCCTGGTTATGAGAGACCAGAACACATTACTTTTTAAAAAGGCATTCTAACCAGACATGTCCGATAATATCGAAAAATGCTTCAAAATGTAATATCGGAAATTATCGGTATCGGTGTTAAAAAGTAAAATTCATGACTTCTTAAAACGCCGCTGTACGGAGTGGTACACGGACGTAGGGAGCGGTGCAGAGCGCCAATAAACCTTCCAGGCGCTGCCTTTGCATGTCGGTCCAATCACATAATATCTACTTTTCACACACACAAGTGAATGCAAGGCAAACTTGGTCAACCGCCATACAGGTCACACTGAAGGTGGCCGTATAAACAACTTTAACACTGTTAAAAATATGCGCCACAGCGTGAACCCACACCAAACAACAATGACAAACACATTTCGGGAGAACATCTAACACAACATAAACACAACAGAACAAATACCCAGAACCCCTTGCAGAATTAACGAAAACAATTATCTGCCGGTTTCTGCATCCCACAGGGATTCTTCTTTTGTGTTTCTGCACCTGCGGTTCCCACACAAGGTTGCAACATTGTCAACACTGTCTGCTCTCATTTTCTCGCACATTTGACCTTCTGGTGTTCTGTGTACCTATACTCAATCAATCAATCAATGTTTATTTATATAGCCCCAAATCACAAATGTCTCAAAGGACTGCACAAATCATCACAACTACAACATCCTCGGAAGAACCCACAAAAGGGCAAGGAAAACTCACACCCAGTGGGCAGGGAGAATTCACATCCAGTGGGACGCCAGTGACAATGCTGACTATGAGAAACCTTGGAGAGGACCTCAGATGTGGGCAACCCCCCACCCCCCTCTAGGGGACCGAAAGCAATGGATGTGGAGCGGGTCTAACATGATACTGTGAAAGTTCAATCCATAGTGGCTCCAACACAGCCCCGAGAGTCCCGTCCACAGGAAACCATCTCAAGCGGATCAGCAGCGTAGAGATGTCCCCAACCGATACAGGCGAGCGGTCCATCCTGGGTCCCGACGAGCGGTCCATCCTGGGTCTCGACTCTGGACAGCCAGTACTTCATCCATGGTTATCGGACCGGACCCCCTCCACAAGGGAGGGGGGGACATAGTGACTCTGCCCTCCTCCTGTCCTCCTGTGTGTGTGTGTGTGTGTGTGTGTGTGTGTGTGTGTGTAATAGAAATGTGTAGTGGGGTGTATGGTTTGTTGTCATTAAATATGTATTCTGATATATGTTCTTCACAGAAAATGAGCAAAAGTCAGTGAGTCTCAGTTCGAAAAATGTATTAATTGTATCATTTTTATCTTAATAAAAAATGAAAAGGGGTCCCACAGACCCGAGCACCACACAAGGTTGTCCTTACGCAGCGATGTAGGCAAAGAATTCTGTCACAAAGTTCCCCCTGTGCCAACTTCACTAAGAACGTCACAAAAGTAGTTGTTTTTTCTTCTTTTAACCACTGAAAGCAAGAACTTTCTTGCCGGGGAGTTTTAACAAATCATCCGTCAAGCCTTCAAGAAACTGCAGCTTGGTGTTTTATGGTGATGGGATCGCCTCCTAAGTCCGGAATCTCGCACTTTTAAGTGGTCCGTAAATCAGCGGGTCAGCCTCAAGCTGGTGACATAACACAGGGGAGTTCAGAGGTCACGGTGGAAAGTGACAGCGCCCCCCTTTAAACTGGAGGAGGAGGAGGAGGAGTGACTCAGCCATGCGTGGATTTGTTTGGAGATGAGTAACAGTTGGAGCGTTTAGCTTCCCCCGTCACCTCGCCGCCCTTGACTCCGTTGTAAACCGGCCCTGCCCAGCACATCAGCACCGCACCACTGCCTCGCAAGACACCGCCATGACACGCAACATGTCCCCCGACGCCAAAGCAGGCGGGGGAGACGGGGGAGGACTTACCTCCTTGACGGCAGTAAAGGGAATCATCATTCTCCCTTTTTTCGCTCGCCTGCCACCTCTTTTTGTCCGCCCCGCTTTTTTTAATTTCCCTGTCCCTTGTTTTCTGTCAACTGATGATGCGTAATACGCCAGGCCCGGCGCCAGCAGGTGGAGGCTGGGCGCTCCGGACGAGTTGAGCGCTTGACAGACTGAGATATGTCGGGCGTTATTCCCGGGATGCGTGACAGGTTAATTCTTGCCGGGGTTGTAAATAGAAAGATGAGGGAATTATGCATGCAAGACGGGCGGGTAAGTGACGAGCTTTTGTGTACGGCTTTGAGCTGGGCGATATATCAATCAATCAATCAATCAATATTTATTTATATAGCCCTAAATCACAAATGTCTCAAAGGACTGCACAAATCATTACGACTACGACATCCTCGGAAGAACCCACAAAAGGGCAAGGAAAACTCACACCCAGTGGGCAGGGAGAATTCACATCCAGTGGGACGCCAGTGACAATGCTGACTATGAGAAACCTTGGAGAGGACCTCAGATGTGGGCAACCCCCCACACCCCCTCTAGATGTAAGCATCCGACGGTCGGGGGGGCGGCTGTTGGAAGGAGTCAAGAGAGTCCGCAGCTGCAGGAAGAATGACGCAAACTCTCCGCTCATGTCTACGGTAGGAGCCGACTTATTACCACCATTTTCTCACCGAAACCTGCCGCTCTGTCCCATAATATCAATCAATCAATCAATGTTTATTTATATAGCCCCAAATCACAAATGTCTCAAAGGACTGCACAAATCATTACGACTACAACATCCTCGGAAGAACCCACAAAAGGGCAAGGAAAACTCACACCCAGTGGGCAGGGAGAATTCACATCCAGTGGGACGCCAGTGACAATGCTGACTATGAGAAACCTTGGAGAGGACCTCAGAAGTGGGCGACCCCCCCCCTCTAGGGGACCGAAAGCAATGGATGTGGAGCGGGTCTAACATGATACTGTGAAAGTTCAATCCATAGTGGCTCCAACACAGCCACGAGAGTTAAGTTCAAAGCGGATCCAAGACAGCAGCGAGAGTCCCGTCCACAGGAAACCATCTCAAGCGGAGGCGGATCAGCAGCGTAGAGATGTCCCCAACCGATACACAGGCGAGCGGTCCATCCTGGGTCTCGACTCTGGCAAGCCAGTACTTCATCCATGGTCATCGGACCGGACCCCCTCCACAAGGGAGGTGGGGACATAGGAGAAAAAAGAAAAGAAGCGGCAGATCAACTGGTCTAAAAAGGAGGTCTATTTAAAGGCTAGAGTATACAGATGAGTTTTAAGGTGAGACTTAAATGCTTCTACTGAGGTGGCATCTCGAACTGTTACCGGGAGGGCATTCCAGAGTACTGGAGCCCGAACGGAAAACGCTCTATAGCCCGCAGACTTTTTTTGGGCTTTAGGAATCACTAATAAGCCGGAATCCTTTGAAGGCAGATTTCTTGCCGGGACATATGGTACAATACAATCTGCAAGATAGGATGGAGCTAGACCGTGTAGTATTTTATATGTAAGTAGTAAAACCTTAAAGTTACATCTTAAGTGCACAGGAAGCCGGTGCTGGTGAGCCAGTACAGGTATATATGTATGTATATATGTATATAAAGGTATATACAGTATAGGTATATATGTATGTATATATGTATATAAAGGTATATACAGTATAGGTATATATGTATGTATATATGTATATAAAGGTATATACAGTATAGGTATATATGTATGTATATATGTATATAAAGGTATATACAGTACAGGCGTAATGTGATCAAACTTTCTTGTTCTTGTCAAAAGTCTAGCAGCCGCATTTTGTACCAACTGTAATCTTTTAATGCTAGACATGGGGAGACCCGAAAATAACACATTACAGTAATCAGGACGAGACGTAACAAACGCATGGATAATGATCTCGGCGTCTTTAGTGGACAAAATGGAGCGAATTTTAGCGATATTACGGAGATGAAAGAAGGCCGTTTTAGTAACGCTTTTAATGTGTGGCTCAAAGGAGAGAGTTGGGTCGAAGATAATACCCAGATTTTTTACCGAGTCAACTTGTTTTATTATTTGGTTGTCAAATGTTAAAGTTGTATTATTAAATAGAGGTCGGTGTCTAGCAGGACCGATAATCAGCATTTCAGTTTTTTTGGCGTTGAGTTGCAAAAAGTTAGCGGACATCCATTGTTTAATTTCATTAAGACATGCCTCCAGCTGACTACAATCCGGCGTGTTGGTCAGCTTTAGGGGCATGTAGAGTTGGGTGTCATCAGCATAGCAGTATACCGTATTTGCATATACTCCATATATTGCGGGTTTGTAGAAAATGACTGTGGAGAGGCGGCGAGGAGGCGGTGAATGCGGGCGAGCGGCGAGGCGCGGCCTGCCGGGAGCGACGCCGCAGGCGAGATCAGGTGTGTGTTACACGCACCTGGACACTATCAATGTATCTCCTCTCAATGTATAAAAGTGGAGACGGAGGAGAGATGCGGGAAGAAGGAGTTGGAGAGCCCGCAGCAGTGGATGAGGGGAGAAAGAGACAGAGAGCAAGAGTCAGACGACAACGACGGGGGCGGCTGAAGAGCGAGACGGAGGAGCAAGCAGCGGGAGCGACGACGGCGCAATAGACTTTCTTTATTTGAAAAAATAAACAAGAGAGGGATGGTTTCCTGTGGACTGGACTCTCGATGCTGTCTTGGATCCGCTTTGAACTGAACTCTCGCTGCTGTCTTGGAGCCACTATGGATTGAACTTTCACAGTATCATGTTAGACCCGCTCCACATCCATTGCTTTGGACTCCAGCCTTTAAATAGACTTCCTTTTTAGACCAGTTGATCTGCCGCTTCTTTTCTTTTTTCTCCTATGTCCCCCCCTCCCTTGTGGAGGGGGTCCGGTCCGATGACCATGGATGAAGTACTGGCTGTCCAGAGTCGAGACCCAGGATGGACCGCTCGCCTGTGTATCGGTTGGGGACATCTCTACGCAGCTGATCCGCCTCCGCTTGGGATGGTTTCCTGTGGACGGGACTCTCGCTGCTGTCTTGGATCCGCTTGAACTCTTGCGGCTGTGTTGGAGCCACTATGGATTGAACTTTCACAGTATCATGTTAGACCCGCTCGACATCCATTGCTTTCGGTCCCCTAGGGGGGTCCTCTCCAAGGTTCTCATAGTCATCATTGTCACTGGCGTCCCACTGGGTGTGAATTCTCCTTGCCCTTATGTGGGTTCTTCCGAGGATGTCGTAGTCGTAGTGGTCTGTACAGTCCTTTGAGACATTTTTGATTTAGGGCTATATAAATAAACATTGATTGATTGATTGAGTCAAACCTGCACGAGAATGTCCTTCCTTGATGGTCCAGGGAACCCGTACAACGCCAATAGTCCGTCACAATGACTATATCGTGATATTTGAGTATACGTTCTCACGCAGGACTCTTCTCACTCTTTCCTGTCTCCTTCTCACATACGCCCTCGCATGAGAGGTAGCAGCATGGGTAACGTTAGCCGTGATGCTAGCAGAGGGGTGCGAGTGGTAAAACGAGAGAAAAAAAGGTGCCAATCCGGTTAACAAATGAAGGAGCTTTTTGGCTCATGCTCAGCATAAAGTGCATTGCAGTAGTCCGGGCCACTTGAAATAAAAGCATGCACGACTTGTTCAAAAAAGGTTAAAAGACAAAAACGGTTTAACCTTTAGTAAAAGACGACGATGATAAAAACACTATTTTAAAAAAACATTAACTTGTTTGTCATGTTTAAAATCACAGTTTATAGCAGGGGTCGGCAACATTTTTGGCTGAGAGAGCCATGAAAGCCAAATATTTCAAAATGTATTTCCGTGAGAGCCATATCATGTTATTTAACACTGAATACAACTAAATGTGTGCATTTTCAAGTAAGACCAACATTTTTAGAGTATAATAAGTCTCTTATTCTTTTTCATAACAATGTTATTTTGAAGCTAACCAATAATAAATAAAATGTCATGTCTGTTGATCATGTTTTTGTTTGGCCATGTGCTGTTTGTCCTTTGGACTCTTTAAGTTCCTGTTTTTTTCCACTCCCTTGTCTGGTTTCCTTGGTTACTCCTTTTGTCCACCTGTCTCTGGTGGACAAAATGCCCGCTCACCTGCTTCCCGAGCACTAATCAGAGGCAGTATTTAAGCTTGTCTTTGCCAGTCAGTCGCCTTGGCGTCAATGTGATCTTTTCTTGCTCTGTGCTGACTTGTTTCATGCCTTGCCATAGTTTCGTGCTTCATGCCACGCCAAGTAAGTTCTGTTAGTTTTATGTTCTTAGTCTGTTTATGCGTTAGCTTTCTTTCTTAGCCCAAGTTGTGCCTCCGCTGTGAGAGATTTTGGTTTGTATATTTTTTTAGTTAAAATGAAATCATGTTTTTACCTAAATGCCATGTCCCGAGTAGTCCGTCTGCCTTCCTGGAAGAACGACCCTCCCCCCATTTTGACATAAAATACTTCTTACCATTAATGCGACTTCTTGAACAGGTGCGGTAGAAAACGGATGGATGGATTTAAATGCATGAGAATGTTTTATATTTTGTACGTTATTTTTAGCACTGTGAATACCAACGAAATTATTCATATCGCGTTCAGCAATGTCAGCTAAGATTTATCCGAGAGCCAGATGCAGTCATCAAAAGAGCCACATCTGGCTCTAGAGCCATAGGTTCCCTACCCCTGGTCTATAGTGACGCCCAGGCCGGTGACTTTGGGACACACATCATTTTGCAATAGTCCCAAGTCAGTGAGGGCTTGGCTCAGTTTTTCCCTCATTCATTAGTAAACAATTCTAGTCTAACTAAGCCTTGATGTCGCATAGACAGTTGATAGGTGCTACATGTTTATTTCCAACTGAGGTCATCTTTAAAACTTGATTACCAAATAAAGTTAAAGTTTAAGAACCAAAGATTAAGTCAAAGTACCAATAAAGTAGAAACTATCCTCTGCATTTGACTCATCACCCTTGATCCACCCCCTGGGATGAGTTCAAACCCCTGCTGAGTGCCAAGCAGGGAGGTAATGGGTCCCATTTTTATAGTTTTTGGTATGACTCTGCCGGGGTTTGAACTCACGACCTACCGACCTCGTGGCTAAATTAGATCCACTGAATAGGTTTAGGCTTCATGATCCGATTTGTCGACTAACTGCTAAGATAATCGCTGACCACTGTTGACTACAACCTAGCGATCTCAGGGCGGACACTCTAACCACTAGGCCAGTGGTCCCCAACCACCCGATTGGTACCGGGCCGCAGAAGAATGTTTTATTCATTTTTATGATTATTATTTTTTTATTTTTATAAATCAACATACAAAACACAATATACACTTACAATTAGTGCACCAACCACAAAAACCTCCTTTTTTCATGACAAAGAAAAAAAAAAAAAGTGAATAATGCTGTATAATAGACTGTATTTATATTATTTACATGTAAATAATGCTGTATAATAGACTGTATTTATATTATTTACATGTAAATAATGCTGTATAATAGACTGTATTTATACTATTCACATGTGAATAATGCTGTATAATAGACTGTATTTATATTATTTACATGTAAATAATGCTGTATAATAGACTGTATTTATACTATTCACATGTGAATAATGCTGTATAATAGACTGTATTTATACTATTCACATGTAAATAATGCTGTATAATAGACTGTATTTATATTATTTACATGTAAATAATGCTGTATAATAGACTGTATTTATACTATTCACATGTGAATAATGCTGTATAATAGACTGTATTTATATTATTCACATGTGAATAATGCTGTGTAATAGATTGTATTTATGTTATTCACATGTGAATAATGCTGTATAATAGACTGTATATATGTTATAATATTATATAATAGACTGTATCTATATTATTCACATGTAAATAATGCTGTATAATAGACTGTTTTTATGTTATTCACATGTGAATAATGCTGTATAATAGACTGAATTTATGTTATTCACATGTGAATAATGCTGTATAATAGACTGAATTTATGTTATTCACATGTGAATAATGCTGTATAATAGACTGTATATGTGTTATAATACTATATAATAGACTGTATCTATATTATTCACATGTAAATAATGCTGTATAATAGACTGTTTTTATGTTATTCACATGTGAATAATGCTGTATAATAGACTGAATTTATGTTATTCACATGTGAATAATGCTGTATAATAGACTGTATATGTGTTATAATACTATATAATAGACTGTATCTATATTATTCACATGTAAATAATGCTGTATAATAGACTGTTTTTATGTTATTCACATGTGAATAATGCTGTATAATAGACTGTATATATGTTATAATACTATGTAATAGACTGTATTTATATTATTCACATGTAAATAATGCTGTATAATAGACTGTATTTATATTATTCACATGTGAATAATGCTGTATAATAGACTGTATTTATGTTATTCACATGTAAATAATGCTGTATAATAGACTGTTTTTATATTATTCACATGTGAATAATGCTGTATAATAGACTGTATTTATGTTATTCACATGTAAATAATGCTGTTTAATAGACTGTTTTTATATTATTCACATGTGAATAATGCTGTATAATACTGTATTTATGTTATTCACATGTAAATAATGCTGTATAATAGACTGTATTTATGTTATAATACTGTATAATAGACTGTATTTATGTTATTCACATGTGAATAATGCTGTATAATAGACTGTATTTATATTATTCACATGTAAATAATGCTGTATAATAGACGTTATTTATATTACTCACAAGGAAAAATACCTAAATGTTTATTGTCTATTGTGAGCGAACTGTGGTGCTGATTTTCCCCCAGGGATCAATAAAGTGCTTTCTAGTCTATTCTATTGCTCACTTCCATGTTTGTCTGAGACTGTGAAGTTCACATGACACATTTGACACCGCGCTGACTCCACTGGTGGATGACGCCAGCAAAGTCTTTCATTTTCTCTAAATCTGATGTCCAAGACGGGCTTATTGGACGGCGTTGGAAAGCCTGCTATGTACATCAAAGGCGCCGCTGCCAGGCCTAAAGCTGACTGACAGATACAGTCGTGGTCAAAAGTTTACGTACACTTGTAAAGAACACAATGGCATGGCTGTCTTGAGTTTACAATCATTTCTACGACTTTTTGTGATAGAGTGACTGGAGCTCATAGTTGTTTGTCACAAAAAACAAACAGCTGTTTGGTCACAATACCCAGCAATGTGTTTGGAGGAAAAAAGGCGAGGCCTTTAATACCAGGAACACCACACCTACCGTCAAGCATGGTGGTGGTACTATTAAGCTTGGGGCCTGTTTTGCTATCAATTGTGCTTTACAGAGAGTAAATGGGACAATGAAAAAGGAAGATTACCTCCAATTTCTTCAGGACAACCTAAAATCATCAGCCCGTAAGTTGGGTCTTGGGCGCAGTTGGGTGTTCCAACAGGACAATGACCCCAAACACACGTCAAAAGTGGTAAAGGAATGGTGTAGAGAGGCAGAGCAGGCAAACGAGCAACGGGCAAGATGGCGGCAAGGAGACTGAGAATGCGGCTGAGCGGAGAGGCGGGGCGTGCCGAGAGCGAAGCTACGAGCGACATCAGGTGCGTGGCTCGCAAACCGGGAAACAATTAACATTTCTCCTTACGCTGCATAAAAGGGGAGAAGGAGGAGAGATCGGGGCAGAAGGAGTTGGACAGCCTGCAACGACAAATGAAGAGTGGCAGCAGCGAAAGCAAGGAGCAGACAAGAACGACAATGGCGGCTGAAAAGCCATCCAACCCGGCAAGAGAAATCTCGTTGCGAAATAAACAAAAGTCAAATCTGCTCAAAGCATCATGTCCTTCCTGAGTGGTCCATGGAACCATAGCGGCAGGGAAAGTTGTTCACAAATGGCTAAATCAGGCTAGACTGAAGGTTTTAGAATAGTCTTCCCAAAGTCCTGACTTAAACATGCGGACAATGCTGAAGAAACAAGTCCATGTCCATGTTTGGCTGAACTGCACCAATTTTGTCAAGAAGAGTGGTCCAAAACTCAACCAAAAGCTTGCCAGAAACTTGTACCAAAAGCGCCTTATTGCAGTGAAACTTGCCAAGGGACATGTAAGCAAATATAAACATTTCTGTATGTATACTTTTGACCCGGCAGATTTGCTCACATTTTCAGTAGACCCAGGACAATGGCCCCAAAACACACGTCAAAAGTGGTAAATGAACCAAAAATACAAAAACAAATTTAAAGCCATATTACATACAGATAGTGTGTCATGAGATACAAATTGAATTAAGAGGACTTAAAGGAAACTAAATGAGCTCAAATATTTCAACAAATGAGGCAGAATGATGCAATATGTACATACAGCTAGCTGAAATAGCTAGCAAGCAACGATGAGCCCATTTTGCCTCATATCGCTCATTTAAATTCAGTGATAAAAAAATTCGACCTAAGATATCAAATCTTTTCTTCCTCCGCAGATTTGAATTTAAAATCGGGGGCACAAATCTCACCGGCGTTTCCCTCTGGGCCAAGAATGGGGGCCTCAACCGCCTTGCAATTATTCAAACGTATAGTTCGTCCTGGGCCTGATTTGCATGATATATGTGACCACTCCTTTTAGAGGCGGCCTCAGTGATGTTGACTATGGAACTCCAGAATAAATAGAAGGATGCGGGAGCTGAACCTTAGAGCGTAGGGCGAGACTGTGACTAAGTGTGCAACTCCATGCGTTCTCCTCATGAGCGAAATTGAACCCTGTCTCTGCATGATTCCTTGCTTCTTGTCTGATTAATAGATGTCATCAGTGTTTGAACCTGACACAGGTAAAAACTGTAATTATACGGTTAAAAGGTTGTTTTTTTGGGGGGGGGGGAAATTGGCCTGATGTTTCTTCGAACCAAGCAACGGTGAGCCCATTTTGCCTCATATCGCTCATCTAAATTCACAGTGATAAAAAACTTGACCTAAGATACCAAATCTTTTCTTCCTCCGCAGATTTCAATTTAAAATCGGGGGCACAAATCTCACTGGCGTTTCCCTACGGGCCCAGAATTGGACCCTCAAACGCCTTGCAAATATTCAAACGCATTGTTCGTCCTGGACCTGATTTGAATGATGTATGTGACCACTCCTTTTAGTCGTGGCGTAAGTGATTTTGACTCTGGAACTCCTGAATAATAAGAGGGACGCGGGAGCTGAACCTTAGAGCGTAGGGCGAGACTGTGACTAAGTGTGCAGCTCCATGCGTTCTCCTCATGAGCGAAATTGAACTCTGTCTCTGAATGATTCCTTGCTTCTTGTCTGTTTAATAGATGTCATCAGTGTTTGAACATGACACAGGTAAACACTGTAATTATACGGTTAAAAGGTTGGGGTTTTTTGGTGCAATTTGGCCTGATGTTTCTTCGAAGCAAGCAACGATGAGCCCATTTTGCCTCACATCGCTCATCTAAATTCACAGTGTGAAAAAAATGCAACCTAAGATATCAAATCTTTTCTTCCTCCGCAGATTTGAATTTAAAATCGGGGGCACAAATCTCACAGGCGTTTCCCTCCGGGCCAAGAATGGGGGCCTCAACCGCCTTGCAATTATTCAAACGTATTGTTCGTCCTGGACCTGATTTGCATGATATATGTGACCACTCCTTTTAGAGGTGGCCTCAGTGATGTTGACTGTGGAACTCCTGAATAAATAGAAGGACGCGGGAGCTGTACCTTAGAGCGTAGGGCGAGACTGTGACTAAGTGTGCTGCTCCACTCGTTCTCCTCATGAGCTAAATTGAACTCTGTCTCTGCATGATTCCTTGCTTCTTGTCTGTTTAATAGATGTCATCAGTGTTTGAACCTAACAACGGTGAACACTGTAATTATACGGTTAAAAGGTTATTGTTTTTTTGGTGCAAAATTGGCCTGATGTTTCTTCAAGGCAAGGTTTTAGAATAGTCTTCCCAAAGTCCTGACTTAAACATGTGTACAATGCTGAAGAAACAAGTCCATGTCCATGTTTGGCTGAACTGCACCAATTTTGTCAAGAGGAGTGGTCCAAAACTCAACCAAAAGCTTGCCAGAAGCTTGTACCAAAAGCGCCTTATTGTCTGTTTAATAGATGTCATCAGTGTTTGAACCTGACAAGGGTAAACACTGTAATTATACGGTTAAAAGGTTGTTGTTTTTTTGGTGTAAATTGGCCTGATGTTTCTTCGAAGCAAGCAACGATGAGCCCATTTTACCTCATATTGCTCATCAAAATTCACAGTGATAAAAAACTCGACCAAAGATATCAAATCTTTTCCTACTCCGCAGACTTGAATTTAAAATCGAAGACACAATTCTTAAAGGTGTTCCCCTCTGTGCCAAGAATGGGGGCCTCAACCACCTTGCAATTATTCAAACCTATAGTTCGTCCTAGACCTGATTTGCATGATATATGTGACCACTCCTTTTAGAGGCGGCCTCAGTGATGTTGACTGTGGAGCTCCTGAATAAATAGAAGGACGCGGGAGCTGAACCTTAGAGCGTAGGGCGAGACTGTGACTAAGTGTGCAGCTCCATGCGTTCTCCTCATGAGCGAAATTGAACTCTGTCTCTGCATGATTCCTTGCTTCTTGTCTGTTTAATAGATGTCAGCAGTGTTTGAACCTAACAAAGGTAAACACTGTAATTAAACTCTTAAAAGTTGTTTTTTTTGGTGTAAATTAGCCTGATGTGCCTTTGAACCAAGCAACAGTAAACCCATTTTGCCTCATATCGCTCATCAAAATTCACAATGATAAAAAAACTCGACCTAAGATATCAAATTACAACAACAAATGATATTTGCCTAAATTTAGAGCCACTTTAAAATCAATGTGCATTTTAGTGCGTGGAGTCAGTCTGTGGAACAACTTAGGGGACAAGTTAAAAACGTGTTCTAGCATGATTCAATTTAAAACACTGTTTAAAAAAGAAGTACTGAAGAAGTACGATGAAGAAAGAGTGATGCACTCAGCACCGAGCGATGGAGGAGAGGTGTATGGTCGGAGAGTGTTTGGTCCCGTGTGGGTGTGTGTGTGTGTGTGTGTGTGTGTGTGTGTTTTGTCTCGTCTTGTCTTGTCTCATGGTATTGTTAGTGTACAGGAGTTTTTCTTGTTTTGATTATAGAGTATTGTTCTTGTATTATATTGTTTATGTTAGATGTGGAATGAGTGAGAGGGGTTGGGCTATTATAAGCATCTGCTTCATCCAACCCCTTTTCAAGCCTTGCATAAATATCTTTGCCAACATGTAAAAAAAAAAAAAAACTGTGTTTAGTTGTACTGTGCAGGTTTGAAATAAATATTTCAATTCAATTCAAGTGTGCAGCTCCATGCGTTCTCCTCATGAGCGAAATTGAACTGCATGATTCCTTGCTTCTTGTCTGTTTAATAGATGTAATCAGTGTTTGAACCTGATAAAGGTAACAATGTAATTAAATTCTTAAAATGTTTTTTTTTGGTGTAAATTAGCCTGATGTATCTTTGAAGCAAGCAACAGTGAGCCCATTTTGCCTCATATCGCTCATCTAAATTCACAGTGATAAAAAACTTAACCTAAGATATCAAATCTTTTCCTCCTCCGCAGATTTGAATTTAAAATCGGGGGCACAAATCTCACCGGCGTTTCCCTCCGGGCCAAGAATGGGGGCTTCAACCGCCTTGCAATTATTCAAACGCAATCCGCTTACCTCATGATATGACGCCGCCAACCGCCTTTCTTCCCAACACTTTGCCACCCCATTTAACTCACTCACACACACACACACACACACACCACAAGCATCTTTGCCATCCATCTGGCAGAGACAAGGTGCAAGTGAAGATGCTTCATGGTGGAATTGTGCCTCTTGCGCTTCAGTAATTTGACATTTCAGTGTGCTCGACAGTGTCAATGAGACACAAGTTTCTCCGGCGGCTTCAATTATTCACAGCCATCAATTAGCGTGTTGAGTTTTTTTACAGTCGGACGTTTGTTTTTACGCGTGAATCCCGACCCTCCTGTAGCACCTGCTTTGAAAAAGGACAAAGACGTCTCAGTGGTTTTTAAAGGGTTTTTCCGTAAGAAAAAATGACAGTAATTTGTGTACAGAGAGTCTGATGTGAGCAACAAACGTGATAAAAATTTGTTTTCGCCCACACTTGTTTGCTCCACTTTCTAGAGAAAAGGCACTCAAATGATCACTCTTAAATTTACTTAAAAACCTCATTTTTCATAGATATGACACTGTCTCTATGCCAGCCATAACTACACTGTCTAAATAACAGAATCCCTATTATGTTAGATCCACTATGGACTGGACTCTCCCACTATTATGTTAGATCCACTATGGACTGGACTCTCTCACTATTATGTTAGATCCACTATGGACTGGACTCTCACACAATTATGTTAGATCCACTATGGACCGGACTCTCATTATTATGTTAGATCCACTATGGACTGGACTCTCACACTTTTATGCTAGATCCACTATGGACTGGACTCTCACATCATTATGTTAGATCCACTATGGACTGGACTCTCACAATTATGTTAGATCCACTATGGACTGGACTCTCACAATTATGTTGGATCCACTATGGACTGGACTCTCACAGTATTATGTTAGATCCACTATGGACTGGACTCTCACTATTATGTTAGATCCACTATGGACTGGACTCTCACACTATTATGTTAGATCCACTATGTACTGGACTCTCACACTATTATGTTAGATCCACTATGGACTGGACTCTCACTATTATGTTAGATCCACTATGGACTGGACTCTCACACTATTATGTTAGATCCACTATGGACTGGACTCTCACACTTTTATGCTAGATCCACTATGGACTGGACTCTCACATCATTATGTTAGATCCACTATGGACTGGACTCTCACTATTATGTTAGATCCACTATGGACTTGACTCACACTAATATGTTAGATCCACTATGGACTGGACTCTTACACTATTATGTTAGATCCACTATGGACTGGACTCTCACACTTTTATGTTAGATCCACTATGGACTGGACTCTCACATCATTATGTTAGATCCACTATGGACTGGACTCTCACTATTATGTTAGATCCACTATGGACTGGACTCTCACACTATTATGTTAGATCCACTATGGACTTGACTCACACTATTATGTTAAAGCCACAACAAATAAAAACAACACAACACCGTAATTGCGGCCAGGAAAGACTTGACACCAGCAGAGACAGCGTAACAAGTTAGGTGCCGCGGCGACAACATGAAGTGTGACACGATGCTTGCATCCAAAGGGAAGTCATGTCATCAGAAACAAAGAACATGGAAGAGATGTTTGAAGGAGGCTGTGGAAATTAGGAAGTGTGGACCAACACCAACAAGAAGGTGAGGGAACACACCTGCTTTCACAAAACTAACATCAGGGCAAAGAACAGCGACTGTCTAGCCGGGTCGGGTAATTCTAGCGTTAAAGTGTTGGTTGTTGTAGTTACATTGAAAATAGCTTGAATGTTGAATCAATGAACCAAAAGTGATTCATCTTTTTAATTCAATTTAAAGTGTTGGTTGCACTTTATTCAAAGAAGATGTCACACCTGGACTTGGATTTGTTCTGCTTCTTCCACGCAAAGGATGATTGGCACCAGCCAGACGAGAATTCAGGTACATATTTGATTATTTAAACACTAAATACAAAAATAAACAAACTAAGGGCGCTCACAAGGAGGTACAGAACTTGGCTACAAAATACAAATATGAAACAAAACACCTGCACGATGGCATGAAATGACGATGAACTATAAACAAAAGGACTTAGCACAAAAGCATTAAACTATGAACTATATACAACAACTGACATGGAACTGTGGACGAGGGCATGAAGGACGTGCAGCGAGGGCAGCGTGTGTGCGTGAAGGCAAGCAAATAGCAAAGTTCCCAGGACAAAGACAGAAACAGAATGGTATAAATAGCAGCTATGATGATTAGAAACCGGTGTGCTTATTGTGTTACTAGTGTTTTAGTGAGATTATAAGGTCGTACCTGTACAACCTGAAAGTCGGAGGGGTGTGGCCACGGGTGTGGTGACCGCCAGTGTCTCTGAGGGAAGCCACATTTCTCGACGAGGCAACATTTCTCGGATGCTTCCACCGCAGCTGCCTCTTTGACAGGTGCAGGAGGAACGACGCAAGCTCTCCGCTCATGTCTACGGTAAGAGCCGACTTATTACCACCATTTTCTCACCGAAACATGCCTGTTGACTAGTGGTAGGGAACCATGTTCGCTTGACCGCTCTGTTCCATATTAAAGCTTCACCGCCATTTTTCGGCAATGTAAACAATGAAACACCGGCTGTGTTTGTGTTGATAAATGCGGCCTCAATACACCGCATCCAAACTACAGCTTTCTTCTTTGACGTCTCCAATTTTCATTGAACAAATTGCAAAAGATTCAGCAACACAGATGTCCATAATACTGTGGAATTATGCGATCAAAACAGACGACTTATAGCTGGGAACGGTGCTGGAACAAAATGTCCTCTACAATGCGTGACGTCACAGGTCATCATACCGCGATGTTTTAGCATGATGATTTAAAATTCCAATTTAGTAAACTAAACCGGCCGTATTGGCATGTGTTGCAATGTTAATATTTCATCATTGATATACAAAACCCGTTTCCATGTGAATTGGGAAATGGTGTTAGATGTAAATATAAACAGAATACAATGATTTGCAAATCCTTTTCAAGCCATATTCAGTTGAATATGCTACAAAGACAACATATTTGATGTTCAAACTCATAAACATTTTTTTTGTGCAAATAATCATTAACTTTAGAATTTGATGCCAGCAACACGTGCCAAAGAAGTTGGGAAAGGTGGCAATAAATACTGATAAAGTTGAGGAATGCTCATCAAACACTTATTTGGAACATCCCACAGGTGTGCAGGCTAATTGGGAACAGGTGGGTGCCATGATTGGCTATAAAAAAAAGCTTCCCAAAAAATGCTGAGTCTTTCACAAGAAAGGATGGGGCGAGGTACACCCCTTTGTCCACAACTGTGTGAGCAAATAGTCAAACAGTTTAAGAACAACCTTTCTCAAAGTGCAATTGCAAGAAATTTAGGGATTTCAACATCTACGCTCCATAATATCATCAAAAGGTTCAGAAAATCTGGACAAATCACTCCATGTAAGCGGCATGGCCGGAAACCAACATTGAAAGACCGTGACCTTCAATCCCTCAGACGGCACTGTATCAAAAACTGACATCAATCTCTAAAGGATATCACCACTTGGGCTCAGGAACACTTCAGAAAACCACTGTCACTAAATACAGTTAGTTGCTACATCTGTAAGTGCAAGTTAAAGCTCTAATATGCAAAGCAAAAGCCATTTATCAACAACATCCAGGAAGGCCAATGGCTTATCTGGGCCAATCTCTAAAGGATATCACCACATGGGCTCAGGAACACTTCAGAAAACCACTGTCACTAAATGCAGTTAGTCGCTTCATCTGTAAGTGCAAGTTAAAGCTCTACTATGCAAAGCGAAAGCCATTTATCAACAACATTCAGAAAGGACAATGGCTTCTCTTGGCCAATCTCTAAAGGATATCACCACATGTGCTCAGGAACACTTCAGAAAACCACTGTCAATAAATACAGTTCGTCGCTTCATCTGTAAGTGCAAGTTAAAGCTCTACTATGCAAAGCGAAAGCCATTTATCAACAACATCCAGAAACGCTGCCGGCTTCTCTGGGCCCGAGATCATCTAAGATGGACTGATGCAAAGTGGAAAAGTGTTCTGTGGTCTGACGAGTCCACATTTCAAATTGTTTTTGGAAATATTCCACATCGTGTCATCCGGACCAAAGGGGAAACGAAACATCCAGACTGTTATCGACGCAAAGTTCAAAAGCCAGCATGTGTGATGGTATGGGGGGGCATTAGTGTCCAAGGCATGGGTAACTTACACATCTGTGAAGGCACCATTAATGCTGAAAGGTACATGAAGGGTTTGGAACAACATATGCTGACATTTTTTTCATGGACGCCCCTGCTTATTTAAGCAAGACAATGCCAAGCCACATTCAGCTTCGTCAAAAAAGACCTGTCTCCCATGGAAAATGTGCGGCGCATTATGAAGCGTAAAATACGACAGCGGAGACCCCGGACTGTTGAACGACCGAAGCTCTACATAAAACAAGTGCATTCAACTGAATATGGGTTGAAAAATGATTTGCAAATCATTGTATTCTGTTTATATTTACATCTAACACCATTTCCCAACTCATATGGAAACGGGGGTTTGTATAAACTATCAGACTGCGTGGTCGGTAGTAGTGGGATTCTGTAGGCCTTTAGGTATGCACCAATCAGGGTAGGAGTAAGGCGGCTGAGGATAAGAGAGAGTCTCTGACTTCCTTTTCCCCATCTGGAGATCCGGCGGTGGAGACAAATGAAGGGAACGCTGGCGCTTTGAGTTCGGCGCCATCAGCCTACAGACTCCCCAACAAGCCCTGCCTTTTTCCGGTGACTTTAGAGTTTGGCAAGGCGGATCCTTGTAAAGCCTCTGAACTTTATTCAGTTCTCGAAGAATGGATGAAAGAGCGGAGGCTGCCGGTTCAGCACAAAGTCCCCGCTCAGGCTTAGGATGGAAACACAAGATGAGAGCGCCCGCTAAGTCGCTGGGAGACTGCCACGTATTCTTTGTTTATCCACTTTAAGAATGACTTTTATCTGCTTTTGCAAATGAACTCTTCACTCGCCGAAGGTAAAGGGAAGGTTCCCCCGTTTTTGGGGGCAAGATCCAGGCGTTTGCTCAGTGACCTCATCGGGAAAACATGGTTGAAAGTGTTTATGTGGTCACAGATATTTATCAGCTTACTTTGATGTCCTCGGAAAAAAAGGAGGAATACGCCTCTGGAGACCGAAAATAACGTTAATCAGGTGGCCAGAGGCGGGAGTCCAAATAAATGTTGATCCGCGTCTGCTGGGAGCATAAATAATATACTGTTTACTACAGAGTTAGCCGGCATCGACTTCAAAAAGGTTGACGTTGTCGAAAGTTTAGAACCCGTTTGATCATATTATAGTATTTATAGTCGTTTTAGATCACAGTCACAGGTCCCAAAACAGTGTAATCAAAAAGTGTTTAGTAGTTTAAAAATGCTTTAAGGAAGACACATCCTTTGATGTGTCTGTAGCTTCCACCCTTGTGCCACGTTCATATTGTTGTTACTCAGCCAGCATTTGTGGGTCTGACGGACCCGTTGCATTTTGTGGCTTTAAATGCCTCACAATCACAATCACAACACACACACAGAGTGTTCGTACACAGAACATCAGATTGTCAAATGTGCGAGAAAATGAGAGCAGACAGTGTTGACAAACAATGTTGCAACCTTGTGTGGGAACAGAAAGTGCAGAAACACAAAAGAAGAATCCCTGTGGGATGCAGAAACCGGCAGAGAAATTTTCCGTGCAACGTTCATATTGTTGTTACTCAGCCAGCGTTTGTGGGTCTGACGGACTTGTTACATTTTGTGGCTGTACATGCCTCACAATCACAATCACAACACACACAGCAGGTCTAGACAGGAGGAGGACAGAGTGTCCGTACACAGAACATCAGAGGTTCAAATGTGCGAGAAAATGAGAGCACAGTGTTGACAAACAATGTTGCAACCTTGTGTGGGAACAGAAAGTGCAGAAACACAAAAGAAGAATCCCTGGGGGATGCAGAAACTGGCAGAGAAATTTTCCGTGCAACTTTCATATTGTTGTTACTCAGCCAGTGTTTGTGGGTCTGATGGACCCGTTGTGGCTTTGAATGCCTCACAATCAAACACTTTTATGTTGTTTACCTTATCCCAATAAACATCTGTTCAGTATTTTAACATAAACATATTCTAACATATGACACGACTTGCACAGTTATATTTGTTTATTTGCACTAAAAAAATAAATTATTAAAAACAATTATTTTTTTTGTTTAATACCGAATGGGACAAGCGGTAGAAAATGGATGGATGGATGGAATTTATTTTTTAGCTTAAAATAAAAATGGAAAAAATTATGAAACAATTATTATTCATCCATCCATTCGTTTTTGGGGTCGCTGGATCCTATCTCAGCCCCAATCAGGCGGAAGGCAGCGTACACCCTGGACAAGTCGACATCTCATCACAGTAAACAATTTTTATTGTGTTATTTTTTTTTTTTTTGCTGTGATGAGATGGCAACTTGTCCAGGGTGTACCCGCATTCCGCCCGATTGCAACTGAGATAGGCTCCAGTACCCTCCCGCCACCCCGAAAGGGACAAGGGGTAAAAAAAATGGCTGGATGGATGGATTTTTTATTTTTTTGCAATTAATTTGTTTTGGTGCAAAACATGTATTCAATCTAATGCAGGTTTGGTAAAAAAAAATATATAGTATAAAAGTATAAAAAATGTTTCACATGAATAAAAAAGTGTGAAAACATTTTGTAAAATTCGGGGTAACAAAATCAAATTCTGCTTGGTCCCCAATTTATGAACTATTCTTGTTACGAAATAAATTAAAGTCCATTTTGCACATTTTGGTCAACTCAAGATTTGTGTGTGACTCCATTTTCTCATTCCCAACTCTCCATCCATCCATCCATTTTCTACCGCTTGTTCCGTTTAGTTGCATCCGGGCGGAAGGCGGGGTACACCCTGGACAATTCGCCACCTCATCACAGAGCCAACGCAGATAGACGGACAACATTCACACACTAGGGCCCTTTTAGTGTTGCCAGTCAACCTATCCCCAGGTGCATGTCTTTGGAGGTGGGAGGGGCCTATCCCCAGGTGCATGTCTTTGGAGGTGGGAGGGGCCTATCCCCAGGTGCATGTCTTTGGAGGTGGGAGGGGCCTATCCCCAGGTGCATGTCTTTGGAGGTGGGAGGGGCCTATCCCCAGGTGCATGTCTTTGGAAGTGGGAGGGGCCTATCCCCAGGTGCATGTCTTTGGAGGTGGGAGGGGCCTACCCCCAGGTGCATGTCTTTGGAGGTGGGAGGGGCCTATCCCCAGGTGCATGTCTTTGGAGGTGGGAGGGGCCTATCCCCAGGTGCATGTCTTTGGAAGTGGGAGGGGCCTACCCCCAGGTGCATGTCTTTGGAAGTGGGAGGGGCCTATCCCCAGGTGCATGTCTTTGGAGGTGGGAGGGGCCTATCCCCAGGTGCATGTCTTTGGAGGTGGGAGGGGCCTATCCCCAGGTGCATGTCTTTGGAGGTGGGAGGGGCCTATCCCCAGGTGCATGTCTTTGGAGGTGGGAGGGGCCTATCCCCAGGTGCATGTCTTTGGAGGTGGGAGGGGCCTATCCCCAGGTGCATGTCTTTGGAGGTGGGAGGGGCCTATCCCCAGGTGCATGTCTTTGGAGGTGGGAGGGGCCTATCCCCAGGTGCATGTCTTTGGAAGTGGGAGGGGCCTATCCCCAGGTGCATGTCTTTGGAAGTGGGAGGGGCCTATCCCCAGGTGCATGTCTTTGGAGGTGGGAGGGGCCTATCCCCAGGTGCATGTCTTTGGAGGTGGGAGGGGCCTATCCCCAGGTGCATGTCTTTGGAGGTGGGAGGGGCCTATCCCCAGGTGCATGTCTTTGGAAGTGGGAGGGGCCTATCCCCAGGTGCATGTCTTTGGAAGTGGGAGGGGCCTATCCCCAGGTGCATGTCTTTGGAGGTGGGAGGGGCCTATCCCCAGGTGCATGTCTTTGGAGGTGGGAGGGGCCTATCCCCAGGTGCATGTCTTTGGAAGTGGGAGGGGCCTATCCCCAGGTGCATGTCTTTGGAGGTGGGAGGGGCCTATCCCCAGGTGCATGTCTTTGGAGGTGGGAGGGGCCTATCCCCAGGTGCATGTCTTTGGAGGTGGAAGGGGCCTATCCCCAGGTGCATGTCTTTGGAAGTGGGAGGGGCCTATCCCCAGGTGCATGTCTTTGGAGGTGGGAGGGGCCTATCCCCAGGTGCATGTCTTTGGAGGTGGGAGGGGCCTATCCCCAGGTGCATGTCTTTGGAGGTGGAAGGGGCCTATCCCCAGGTGCATGTCTTTGGAGGTGGAAGGGGCCTATCCCCAGGTGCATGTCTTTGGAGGTGGGAGGGATCCGGAGTACGGGGAGAACATGCAAACTCCACACAGAAAAACCCAGAGCGCAGGATCAAACCCAAGACCGCCGTATTGTGACGCAGACGCACTAACCCCTCCTCTACCGTGCCGCCGATTCCCAACTCTCTTTGGTGCTAAAACATCAAAGTTAGGCATGAACCAAAACCAAAAAAGGCAGATGTTTCCCTCCCTGACTTTTCGCTGAGAAACTTCCAGATTTTGAAGCCTGATTTGTTAGAAATCAGCTCTTTTGAATTATTAACGCCTCTTCCATGCCAGACTCCGTCGCTCATGACTATTTCAGGCAGAGCAGAAAATAAAGCGACTTGGTTAAGCAGCAGACGAAAGGGTCTCGGGCGGGGAGGGTGACCATCCATCCAGGCTGTTCGCCCCCCCCCCCCCCCCCCCCCCACCTTGACATGTGCCATCAGGAGGAAAACCAAGCCCTCTGGAAGCTGATTGGACGCTTTCATCTCCAAGGTGCTCCAGAGAATCCCTGGTGGTTAGGGTCAGAGGTATCAAGTCTGCCCGTGTGCCAGCTGGCACATCGAACCAACAGGAAGAGTTCTCAGACTCAGAATGGGCGATATGTCCTAAAATCTATGTCATGATAAACAAACCCCGTTTCCATATGAGTTGGGAAATGGTGTTAGATGTAAATATAAACAGAATACAATGATTTGCAAATCCTTTTCAAGCCATATTCAGTTGAATATGCTACAAAGACAACATATTTGATGTTCAAAATTATTTTTTTTGGGGCAAATAATAATTAACTTAGAATTTCATGGCTGCAACACGTGCCAAAGTAGTTGGGAAAGGGCATGTTCACCACTGTGTTACATCACCTTTTCTTTTAACAACACTCAATAAACGTTTGGGAACTGAGGAAACTAATTGTTGAAGCTTTGAAAGTGGAATTCTTTACCAATTTTTGTTTTATGTAGAGCTTCAGTCCTTCAACAGTCCGGGCGGGGTCCGCGCTGTCGTATTTTACGCTTCATAATGCGCCACAAATTACCGATGGGAGACAGGTCTGGACTGCAGGCGGGCCAGGAAAGTACCCGCACTCTTTTTTTGCTGAATGTGGCTTGGCATTGTCTTGCTGAAATAAGCAGGGGCGTCCATGAAAAAGACGGCGCTTAGATGGCAGCATATGTTGTTCCAAAACCTGTATGTACCTTTAAGCATTAATGGTGCCTTCACAGATGTGTAAGTTACCCATGCCTTGGGCACTAATGCACCCCCATACCATCACACATGCTGGCTTTTCAACTCTGCGTTGATAACAGTCTGGATGGTTCGCTTTCCCTTTAATCCGGATAACACAATGTTGAATATTCCAAAACCAATTTGAAATGTGGACTCGTCAGACCACAGAACACTATTCCACTTTGCATCAGTCCATCTTAGATGATCTCAGGCCCAGAAAAGCCAGCGGCGTTCCTGGATGTTGTTGATAAATGGCTTTCACTTTGCATAGTAGAGCTTTAACTTGCACTTACAGATGTAGCGACCAACTGTATTTAGTGACAGTGGTTTTCTGAAGTGTTCCTGAGCCCATGTGGTGATATCCTTAAAAGACTGATGTCGTTTTTTGATACAGTGCCGTCTGAGGGATGGAAGGTCACGGTCATTCAATGTTGGTTTCCGGCCATGCCGCTTACGTTGAGTGATTTCTCCAGATTCTCTGAACCTTTTGATGATATTATGGAGCGTAGATGTTGAAATCCCTAAATTTCTTGCAATTTCACTTTGAAAAACATTGTTCTTAAACTGTTTGACTATTTGCTCACGCAGTTGTGGACAAAGGGGTGTACCTCGCCCCATCCTTTCTTGTGAAAGACTGAGCATTTTTGGAGAAGCTGTTTTTATACCCAATCATGGCACCCACCTGTTCCCAATTAGCCTGCACACCTGTGGGATGTTCCAAATAAGTGTTTGATGAGCATGCCTCAACTTTACCCCAGGTGGCCCTTGGCAAAGACCTAGTACCTGACTGCCCACCTAACCAGGGATACGGTGAAGACCTCAACGGCGGAGCAGGCGGAAGACAGTAGTTTTTAAGAACTACCACAACGGCTGCGATGGCGGATGAAGGCTGCAGCAGAAAAGGGTCCCCAGTCGTCTTGGACTCCATGCCACTGGACCCTGACCCCGGATCTGTCAAGGATCGTGTGGTGACTGTCTAGGCACCAGTCTCCCCACGTTAAACTAAGTCACGCACGGCCATCCTCCATAAAGGGATACACCCCTCGCTTCGAGTGACCGCCGATGATGATGATGACCCCGCCTTCCACCTGAATGCAGCTGGGATAGGCTCCAGCCGACCCCCTGACCCTGAGAGTAACAGGCGGTAGAAAACGGATCGATGGATAAGTGATTATGTTTTTGATCTCAACTGCAACAATAAAAATTCATCCATCCATCCATCCTCTTCCGCTTATCCGAGGTCGGGTCGCGGGGACAGCAGCCTAAGCAGGGAAGCCCAGACTTCCCTCTCCACAGACACTTTGTCCAGCTCCTCCCGGGGTACCCGAGGCGTTCCCAGGCCAGCCGGGAGACATAGTCTTCCCAACGTGTCCTGGGTCTTCCCCGTGGCCTCCTACCGGTTGTATGTGCCCTAAACACCTCCCTAGGGAGGCGTTCTGGTGGCATCCTGACCAGATGCCCAAAGCACCTCATTTGCCTCCTGTCCATGTGTGTTGCCACAATTTGTTTTGTTGAAAAACAAAACAAATTGTGAAGGTGTGGCATGCAAAAGCCTTTGTGAGCGAGGGGCAGGGACAAGGGGGTTCACATTCTAAAAATACTATTTGCATAAACAAAAACATAGCAAAATTAGAATAAAAAAGCTTAAAGGAGAAATGTCATTTCGAAAAAGTTGCAATGTTGACTAATAAAACAAAGCTGGGTTTTTTTTCTTTCAAACTGTCACTGCTCAAAACATAATATTGAATCAAAATCAACGTTATTATGAATTATTGACATTGCCATTACTTCACATCAAATATTCCACTTTGAAAAATACTTTTGGTGGAAGATTTTGCCTATTTTGTGTTTGCCATTAAAAACATAGTTTGGTTTGAAAGAAAACTAAAACAAACAAAAAAGACAAACTTTTTGAAAAGAAGGATAATTCTGAACTTGATGTAGACTCCAGAGATTTGAACTTTAAATATAAAATGTATGAATGCCTCGGCACACCATTATAATCATTTTACACTTTTAATACTGAAATAAATACATATTAAATAAAAACATAGAAAAAACTACCAGCAGCGGTAAAGTTCAAATCCATGAAGGAAAGAAGAAAGTGAATGAATGTTTATAACTGAATACATTTACATATGTATACACATTATTATCTTTTTGTTGTTGTTGTTAAGGTGGCCGCCTTAACAACAAAGAGCCAACGCCTAAACAAAAGTCTTAAAAAATATATATATCTTTTTTTTTTTTTTTTTTTTTTTTAAATTAATTTTTTTGTCCTGTCCAGCTTCTCAGGCAAATCATAGAATTGATGTAGATGCCGGCTGTTCATATTCACTTTACAAAAGAGAAGTGTAGGATACTTCTCTTGTTGTTGCCTTATTTGTATTTGACTTTATTAAATGTATTTATATTATCATTTGGTGCTAAAGTCTTAACAAGCTGCTACGCTTCGTACTGCCTCCGCCTCTGGCAGCACCCAGCATTGTCCCACCCACTCAACCATCTGATTGGTTACACGCAGACTGGTAAGAGCCAATCGGCAGTGAGTATTCAGAGCGCATGGAGTCAGTGATCACGGCGGAGTCAGGCAGAGAGGAGAGACGGCGCGGGTTAGCAGTCAGTCGTTAATTTGACTTTGTCATTATTTTGGCTTAGTAAATCAATATTTACAAAGTAAAAATAACTAGGACTATTTTGTGTTTACTTTACGTAAAAAATATCAAGATATATAATAGCCCTTTCCCCCTTGGAGAAACTTCACCTTAATTACCAAATATTCTAGGGGAAACACTGTAGAATGTGAGAAATAACAGGATGATGCATACGTTTATCATTTTTTTCCCAAAACGCTTACAAAAAAAGTGGGACCCCAAAAATTTACTGCGGAGACCCCATTTTGAAAATTCCTAGCGCCAACCCCACTGTCAACAAAGGGAAAAAAATGCTTAATTTAAATAAATATAATCTGCTTTTTGCAGATGATGTGGTCCTGATGGCTTCATCTGGCCAAGATCTTCAGCTCTTACTGGATCGAATGTGAAGCGACTGGGATGAGAATCAGCACCTCCAAGTCCCAGTCCATAGTTCTCGCCTGGAAAAGGGTGGAGTGCCGTTTCCGGGGTTGGGGAGGAGATCTTGCCCCAAGTGGAGGAGTTCAAGTACCTCGGAGTCTTGTTCAAGAGTGAGGGAAGAGTGGATGGTGAGATCGACAGGCGGATCGGTGCGGCGTCTTCAGTAATGCAGACGATGTATCGATCCGTTGTGGTGAATAAGGAGCTGAGCCAGAAGGCAAAACTCTCAATTTACCAGTCGATCTACGTTCCCATCCTCACCTATGGTCATGAGCTTTGGGTCATGACCGAAAGGATAAGATCACAGGTACAAGCGGCCGGAATGAAAATCAGCACCTCCAAGTCCGAGTCCATGGTTCTCGCCCGGAAAAGGGTGGAGTGCCATCTCCGGGTTGGGGAGGAGACCCTGCCCCAAGTGGAGGAGTTCAAGTACCTAGGAGTCTTGTTCACGAGTGAGGGAAGAGTGGATCGTGAGATCGACAGGCGGATCGGTGCGGCGTCTTCAGTAATGCGGACGCTGTATCGATCCGTTGTGGTGAAGAAGGAGCTGAGCCGGAAGGCAAAACTCTCAATTTACCAGTCAATCTACGTTCCTATCCTCACCTATGGTCATGAACTTTGGGTTATAACCGAAAGGACAAGATCACAGGTACAAGCAGCCAAAATGAGCTAGGATGGCGCCCCCCATGGCGGGGCTCTCCCTTAGAGATAGGGTGAGAAAATCTGACGCTGAAACCACAGGAGCAGGCTGTTCTGAAAACATCCCCGGGGACTCCACCAAGATAGAGGCTTTTGACCTCCCTCCCTCCTTAACGACACCTGAAAGTCGAACTTTGCTTGCATTGCATGCAGAATGGCCCCGGGCCAATGGACACAACACCACTGCGCCCAAAGACAATGGGCATATACACAAACACACACCCCACCCCCACCTAACGCATTCACTACCACTTCATTCCCCTTCGGAGTGATGGACGGCTGAATTGCGCTTTATAGCAGCAGGCCGGCCTCCAGAACCCAAACTCCACCCCCCTCCTCTGTTACGAGTTGTTGTGGTTATATGTAACATGTTTATGTGTTAATGACCGTTATGACACAAAGGACAAGATCACGGATACAAGCGGCCGAAATGAGCTTCCTCCGCCGGGTGGCGGGGCGCTCCCTTAGAGATAGGGTGAGAAGCCCTGTCAAGGCAAAGCTCTCAATTTACCGGTCGATCTACGTTCCCACCCTCACCTATGGTCATCAACTTTGGGTTATGACCGAAAGGACAAGATCACGGGTACAAGCGACCAAAATGAGGTTCCTCTGACCGGTGGCGTGGAAACTTAGAGATTGGGTGAGATCCTCTACCGTCCGGGAGGAACTCAGAGTAAAGCCGCTGCTCCTCCACATGGAGAGGAGCCAGATGAGGTGGTTCGAGAAATCTGGTCAGGATGCTACCCGACAGCCTCCGTAGGGAGGTGTTTCAGGCACGTCCGACCGGTAGGAGGCCACGGGGAAGACCCAGGACACGTTGGGAAGACTGTCTTTCCTGGCGAAGCTGTATCGACCCGTTGTGGTGAAGAAGGAGCTGAGCCGGAAGACGAAGCTCTCAATTTACCGGTCGAGCTACGTTCCCATCCTCACCTATGGTCATGAGCTTTGGGTCATGACCGAAAGGACAAGATCACGGGTACAAGCGACCGAAATGAGTTTCCTCCGCCGGGTGGTGGGTCTCTCCCTTAGAGATAGGGTGAGAAGCTCTGTCATCCGGGAGGAACTCAAAGTAAAGCTGTTGCTCCTTCACATGGAGAGGAGCCAGATGAGGTGGTTCGGGCATCTGGTCAGGATGCCACCCGAGCGCCTCCCTAGGGAGATGTTTTGGGCACGTCCGACCGGTAGGAGGCCACGGGGAAGACCCAGGACACGTTGGGAAGACTGTCTTTCCTGGCGAAGCTGTATCGATCCGTTGTGGTGAAGAAGGAGCTGAGCCAGAACGCAAAGCTCTCAATTTACCGAACGATCTACGTTCCCATCCTCACCTACGGTCATGAGCTTTGGGTTATGACCGAAAGGACAAGATCACGGGTACAAACGGCCGAAAATGAGTTTCCTCCGCCCGGTGGCGTGGAAACTTAGAAATTAGATGAGAAGCTCTGCCGTCCAGGAGGAACTCAGAGTAAAGCTGTTGCTCCTCCACATCAAGAGGAGCCAGATGAGGTGGATCGGGCATCTGGTCAGGATGCCTCCCTAGGGAGGTGTTTCTGGCACGTCTGACCGGTAGGAGGCCACGGGGAAGACCAAGGACACGTTGGGAAGACTATCTTTCCTGGTGACGCTGTATCGATCCGTTGTGGTGAAGAAGGAGCTGAGCCGGAAGACAAAGCTCTCAATTTACCAGTCGATCTACGTTCCCATCCTCACCTATGGTCATGAGGTTTGGGTTATGGCCGAAAGGAAAAGATCACGCGTACAAGTGGCCGAAAAAGAGTTTCCTCTGCAGGGTGGCGGGGCTCTCCCTTAGAGATAGGGTGAGAAGCTCTGTCATCTGGGAAGAGCTCAAGGTAAAGCTGTTGCTCCTCCACATCGAGAGGAAACAGATGAGGTGGATCGGGCATCTGGTCAGGTTGCCTCCCTAGGGAGGTGTTTCGGGCACGTCCGACCGGTAGGAGGCCACGGGGAAGACCAAGGACACGTTGGGAAGACTATCTTTCCTGGCGACGCTGTATCGATCCGTTGTGGTGAAGAAGGAGCTGAGCCGGAAGGCAAAGCTCTCAATTTACCGGTCGATCTACGTTCCCATCCTCACCTATGGTCATGAGCTTTGGGTTATGACTGAAAAGATAAGATCACGGGTACAGGCGGACGAAAATGAGTTTCCTCAACTTGGAGATAGGGTGAGAAGCTCTGCCGTCCAGGAGGAACTCAGAGTAAAGTTGCCGCTCCTCCACATGGAGAGGAGCCAGATGAGGTGGTTCGGGCATCTGGTCAGGATGCCACCCAAATGCCTCCCTAGGGAGGTGTTTAGGGCACGTCCAACCGCTAGGAGACCACGAGGAAGACCCAGGACAAGTTGGGAAGACTATGTCCTGGGATCCCCCGGGAGGATCTGGAGGAAGCGGCTGGGGAGAGGGAAGTCTGGGTTGGGATTTGAGAATATGGTCAGCCTAGTATCGGCCAAACCCTGACATGTCCCATCATGACCTCACGGGGCTATCAACCGTGCAACATGCCAATGTTGCTAATCGATACCACACCACTTTTGTGCAAACATGCTTTCAAAAATGTCCTGAGCAATAAACACTAAAGTGCATAGAAAATACGAGGGAGAAGCACTTACTGCTTACAAGAAGTTGAAGAAAGAGAAGAGTGTTTTATTGACTATGCAGCACCATGCACGACGTCGTCTATCCCCACTAATGCACCGAGCCACTCGAGTTCCCACCGTTTGTTTTGATGTAAATCTCCCCGTCCTTTCCTCTCATCCGACGGCGGCATTAAACGTCTCAGTGCCATCTGGAGCCACGGGAACAAACGCGCTGCTTTTTAAACGCCACATTTTAATTGGTAAATATTTACTAGCGGGGCGCTCTCAGCGGGCATTCACACGACTCGTGATGAAGCGATATATCATTTTTTTTTTTTTATCTTTTTTTAAAACACCTCGGGGTGTCCCACTGCTTTCTTTGATTGGGGATTTTCAGATAAATGCAACCTGTGGCAGAAGTGTTGACAATAGCTGCTAAATGACTAATGTGGTCTCCAAGGTGATGCTATGCTGAGGTTATTACCGATGCTTCATGGTGTTTGTATTACTCCACGACTCTAAAACTAATCTCAATTTATGAACATCAGGTTCATTAAGTAGGTGAAAATAAATATTAGTTGGGAAATGGTGTTAGATGTACATATAAAGGGAATACAATGATTTGTAAATCATTTTCAAGCCATATTCAGTTGAATATGCTACAAAGACAACATAATAACAAATAATCATTAACTTTAGAATTTGATGCCAGCAACACGTGACAAAGAAGTTGGGAAAGGTGGCAAAAAAAAATACTGATAAAGTTGACGAATGCTCATCAAACACTTATTCGGATAATACCACAGGTGTGCAGGCTAATTGGGAACAGGTGGGTGCCATGATTGGGTATAAAAACAGCTTCCGAAAAAAATGCTCAGTCTTTCACAAGAAAGGATGGGGCGAGGTACACCCCTTTGTCCACAACTGTGTGAGCAAATAGTCAAACAGTTTAAGAACAACCTTTCTCAAAGTGACATTGCAAGAAATTTAGGGATTTCAACATCTACGCTCCATAATATCATCAAAAGGTTCAGAGAATCTGGAGAAATCACTCCACGTAAGCGGCATGGCCGGAAACCAACATTGAATGACCGTGACCTTCCATCCCTCAGACGGCACTGTATCAAAAACCGACATCAATCTCTAAAGGATATCACCACACGGGCTCAGGAATACTTCAGAAAACCACTGTCATTAAATACAGTTGGTCGCTACATCTGTAAGTGCAAGTTAAAGCTCTACTATGCAAAGCGAAAGCAATTTATCAACAACATCCAGAAAAGCCGCTGGCTTTTTTGGGCCCGAGATCATCTAAGATGGACTGACGCAAAATGGAAAAGTGTTCTGTGGTCTGACCAGTCCACATTTCAAATTGTTTTTGGACTATTCGACTAAAGCACTACATAAACAAGAATGGGTGTGAAGACTCTTCTTCGGCATGGTAATGCCGGTGTTGTTTTCCCGAGGATGCGTCGAAGCAGAACACAGCAAAGGTAAGCTATAAGGTATTTATTGAATAATAAAAGGCTAGGAACAAAAACACTGGTGTAAAGAGAAGGCAAACCAAAAAACGCTAGTATGAGAACTAGGAAGTAAAAATAAACAACTAAGCTGGCACAAAGGCACACAAAAAACCGAAAAACAATTCCTCAGCATGTTAGCTGGAATAAACAAATGGCTTAGCGTAAAAGCTAGCGAGAATATATATACAAAGGTGAAGGTCGAGTCGTCGTCACTGTGGGCAAATTTAGGATCCGAGAATGAGTGAACAGAAAAGGCGAGCTTAAATAGGAGGGTGAAAATTAGTAGCAGGTGTGCGGGGCGAGACTAGCAGGTGGACTG
Source organism: Nerophis ophidion (assembly GCF_033978795.1). NCBI lineage: Eukaryota > Metazoa > Chordata > Actinopteri > Syngnathiformes > Syngnathidae > Nerophis > Nerophis ophidion. The sequence continues at coordinate 47,620,932 of NC_084624.1, forward strand.
ACAAAGAAGAAAGGAAATGAGTCGGAGAAATATACAAAATAGAAAAATAAATAGTGTAGATCTGAGCAGCAGATCGCAACAATGGGAAAGAATTCCACTTTCAAAGCTTCAACAATTAGTTTCCTCAGTTCCCAAACGTTTATTGAGTGTTGTTAAAAGAAAAGGTGATGTAACACAGTGGTGAACATGCCCTTTCCCAACTACTTTGGCACGTGTTGCAGCCAAGAAATTTCTAAGTTAATTATGACTTTGAAAATCAAATATCTTGTCTTTGTAGTGCATTTGATTGAATATGGAAAACCTTTATTGAAAAGCCTAACGGGCCGCATGTGGCCCCAAGGCCTTAATTTCCCCAGGTCTGATCAAGAATAAACTCTGGAGCTCCAAGGCGTGACAGCAGCTCACCACAGCTGCTGATGTCATCACAGCCAGCACAAGCCGCTCAGAATACTTTTCCTGCGTTATCGCTTATAATAACAATATGACTAATACTTGGTTAATATTCAAGTCACGAAATGTAAATGGAGTATTTTTGGCCCTTGTTTGGATATTTTTTTACAGGCATTTACGGGCGGATTAGGGGACATCCTATTAGCTACGTCGTAAGTACTTTTATTTATGTTAATTTACGAGTTAGAATGCATTAAAAATACATTAGTCACCATGTCTTTCATAATTGGGGTTTCTGCAGCGCTTTGTTACAACATAGAGCCACCGCCTAAACCAGGTCTGGGCAACACGATCTTTCAAAATGATTGCTGCATAAAACACTGTACTTTGTGTGTGTGTGGTACAATCCAACCGTGTTCGCTTGACCGCTCTGTTCCATAGTAAAGCTTTACCGTTTTGGGAATGTAAACAATGAAACACCGGCTGTGTTTGTGTTGCTAAAGGCGGCCCACCTACAGCTTTCTTCTTTGATGTCTCCATTATTCATTGAATATATTGCAAAAGATTCAGCAACACAGAAGTCCAGAATACTGTGGAATTATGCGATGAAAACAGACGACTTATAGCTGGGAACGGTGCTGGAACAAAATGTCCTCTACAATGCGTGACGTCACGCGCACTTGCCATCATACCTCGACGTTGTAGCATGATACTTCCGCACGAAATTTAAAATTGCAATTTCGTAAACTAAAAAGGCTGTATTGGCACTATCAGACTACGTGGTCGCTAGTAGTGGCTTTCAGTAGGCCTTTAAAATGTTACCAGTGTGAGTTTGACCAGCATCTCGTGAATGTTAGCCCCTGCGTTCACTTCCATGAACGCGTTCATTAATCTCTGCTTGGGAAGCAACGTGTGGCTAAAGGCGGCCGCAATACACCGCTTCCCACCTACAGCTTTCTTCTTTGACGTCTCCATTATTCATCGAACAAATTGCAAAAGATTCAGCAACACAGATGTCCAGAATACTGTGGAATCACGCGATGAAAAGAGATGACTTACAAGTGTAAACGGTGCTGGACCAAAATGTCCTCTACAATGCGTGACGTCATGCGCACGCGTCGTCATTCCTCGACATTTTAGCATGATACTTCCGCGCGAAATTTTAAATTGCAATTTAGTAAACTAAAAAGGCCGTATTGGCATGTGTTGCAATGTTAATATTTCATCATTGATATATGAACTATCAGACTGCGTGGTCGCTAGTAGTGGCTTTCAGTAGGCCTTTAAAATGTTGCCACAGTCTTTAAATCCAGTGTGAGTTTACCCAGCATCTCGTGAATGTTAGCGCCTGCGTTCACTTCCATGAACGCGTTCATTAATCTCTGCTTGGGAAGCAACGTGTCGTCCCGCGTATCCCTGACCCGCCACGCGGCGTCCTCATCCGTCTCCATCGCCAGGGGGACAGGCGAGGTTGCCACTTACCAAAGCGCAGTATGTTTCGGGCGGATCTCCGCACGTGATGTTGGGGTAGTAAAGCTACACCGTCATCTTTCGGGATTGTAAACAATGAAACACCGGCTGTGTTTGTGTTGCTAAAGACGGCCGCAATACATCGCTTCTTACCTACAGCTTTCTTCTTTGACGTCTCCATTATTCAATGAACAAATTGCAAAAGATTCAGCAACACAGATGTCAAGAATACTGTGGAATTATAAGACGAAACAGACGACTTATAGCTGGGAACGGTGCTGGAACAAAATGTCCTCTACTATGCGTGACGTCACGCGCACTTGTCATCATACCTCGATGTTTTAGCATGATACTTCCGTGCGAAATTTAAAATTGCAATTTAGTAAACTAAACTGTTGCAATGTTAATATTTCATCATTGATATATAAACTATCAGACTGCGTGGTCGCTAGTAGTGGCTTTCAGTAAGCCTTTAAAATGTTGCCAGTGTGAGTTTAACCAGCATCTCGTGAATGTTAGCGCCTGCGTTCACTTCCATGAACGCGTTCATTAATCTCTGCTTGGGAAGCAACGTGTTGCTAAAGGCGGCCGCAATACACCGCTTCCCAACTACAGCTTTCTTCTTTGACGTCTCCATTATTAATTGAACAAATTGCAAAAGATTCAGCAACACAGACGTCCAGAATACTGTGGAATTATGCGATGAAAACAGACGACTTATAGCTGGGAACGGTGCTGGAACAAAATGTCCTCTACAATGCGTGACCTCACGCGCACTTGTCATCATACCTCGACGTTGTAGCATGATACTTCTGTGCGAAATTTAAAATTGCAATTTAGTAAACTAACCCGGCAGTATTGGCATGTGTTGCAATGTTAATATTTCATCATTGATATATAAACTATCAGACTGCGTGGTCGCTAGTAGTGGCTTTCAGTAGGACTTTAAGATGTTGCCACAGTGTTTAAATCCAGTGTGAGTTTAACCAGCATCTCGTGAATGTTAGCGCCTGCGTTCACTACCATGAACGCGTTCATTAATCTCTGCTTGGGAAGAAACGTGTGGTCCCGCGTATCCCTAACGCGCCACGCGGCGTCCTCATCCGTCTCCATCGCCCGGGGGACAGGCGAGGATGCCACTTACCAAAGCGCAGTATGTTTCGGGCGGATCTCTGCACGTGATGTTGGGGTAGTAAAGCTACACCGTCATCTTTCGGGATTGTAAACAATGAAACACCGGCTGTGTTTGTGTTGCTAAAGACGGCCGCAATACACCGCTTCTTACCTACAGCTTTCTTCTTTGACGTCTCCATTATTCAATGAACAAATTGCAAAAGATTCAGCAACACAGATGTCAAGAATACTGTGGAATTATGTGATGAAAACAGACGACTTATAACTGGGAACGGTGCTGGAACAAAATGTCCTCTACAATGCGTGACCTCACGCGCACTTGTCATCATACCTCGATGTTTTAGCATGATACTTCTGTGCGAAATATAAAATTGCAATTTAGTAAACTAAACTGTTGCAATGTTAAGATCTCATCATTGATATATAAACTATCAGACTGCGTGGTCGCTAGTAGTGGCTTTCAGTAGGCCTTTAAAATGTTGCCACAGTGTTTAAATCCAGTGTGAGTTTAACCAGCATCTCGTGAATGTTAGCGCCTGCGTTCACTTCCATGAACGCGTTCATTAATCTGCTTGGGAAGCAACGTGTGGTCCCGCCTATCCCTGACCCGCCACGCGGCGTCCTCATCCGTCTCCATCGCCCGGGGGACAGGCGAGGTTGCCACTTACCAAAGCGCAGTATGTTTCGGGCGGATCTCCGCACGTGATGTTGGGGTAGTAAAGCTACACCGTCATCTTTCGGGAATGCAAACAATGAAACACCGGCTGTGTTTGTGTTGCTAAAGACGGCCGCAATACACCGCTTCTTACCTACAGCTTTCTTCTTTGATGTCTCCATTACTCATTGAATATATTGCAAAAGATTCAGCAACACAGACGTCCAGAATACTGTGGAATTATGCGATGAAAACAGACGACTTATAGCTGGGAACGGAGCTGGAAGAAAATGTCCTCTACAATAAGTGACCTCATACGCACTTGTCATCATACCTCGATGTTGTAGCATGATACTTCCGCGCGAAATTTAAAATTGCAATTTAGTAAACTAAAGCGGCCGTATTGGCATGTGTTGCAATGTTAATATTTCATCATTGATATATAAACTATCAGACTGCGTGGTCGCTAGTAGTGGCTTTCAGTAGGACTTTAAGATGTTGCCACAGTGTTTAAATCCAGTGTGAGTTTAACCAGCATCTCGTGAATGTTAGCGCCTGCGTTCACTCCCATGAACGCGTTCATTAATCTCTGCTTGGGAAGCAACGTGTGGTCCCGCGTATCCCTGACGCGCCACGCGGCGTCCTCATCCGTCTCCATCGCCAGGGGGACAGGCGAGGTTGCCACTTACCAAAGCGCAGTATGTTTCGGGCGGATCTCCGCACGTGATGTTGGGGTAGTAAAGCTACACCGTCATCTTTCGGGATTGTAAACAATGAAACACCGGCTGTGTTTGTGTTGCTAAAGACGGCCGCAATACATCGCTTCTTACCTACAGCTTTCTTCTTTGACGTCTCCATTATTCAATGAACAAATTGCAAAAGATTCAGCAACACAGATGTCAAGAATACTGTGGAATTATGCGACGAAACAGACGACTTATAGCTGGGAACGGTGCTGGAACAAAATGTCCTCTACTATGCGTGACGTCACGCGCACTTGTCATCATACCTCGATGTTTTAGCATGATACTTCTGTGCAAAATATAAAATTGCAATTTAGTACACTAAACTGTTGCAATGTTAAGATCTCATCATTGATATATAAACTATCAGACTGCGTGGTCGCTAGTAGTGGCTTTCAGTAGGCCTTTAAAATGTTGCCACAGTGTTTAAATCCAGTGTGAGTTTAACCAGCATCTCGTGAATGTTAGCGCCTGCATTCACTTCATTAATCTCTGCTTGGGAAGCAACGTGTGGTCCCGCCTATCCCTGACCCGCCACGCGGCGTCCTCATCCGTCTCCATCGCCCGGGGGACAGGCGAGGTTGCCACTTACCAAAGCGCAGTATGTTTCGGGCGGATCTCCGCACGTGATGTTGGGGGGGTCGAGGGCCACTCGCAGGTACTTCGTCATGTCGGTGGCTTCGGGCTGACAGGCCATGTAGTCCCACGCCAGGCCCTCCTCCGTGTAGATCTGGGACTTGCACACGTCGTAGTGTCCCCAGGCCGCCGGGTAGTGTTGCATGGCGTGCGTCACGCCGCCGCACACGGCGTGCAGGGCGAGCAGAACGTTCAAGAGCATTCTTTATCTCACGGCGGAACTCTCCTTTTATATTTTTGGAAGTTTCTGTAAAGGGGTTCTGCGGCGGTGGTGAGAACGTTCTAGACCAGCCTCAGCTTTGAGCGGTGCAGTGCGGGCGCCTTAAGCAGCGGCGGCAGCATCCTGTGACTCCTCGGCGAGCGCCTTCCGGCCACGATTAGCCTCCGTGTGCGCCGGTTTCACCTTCAATTAGTGGCGGCCACGTGTGGCAAGGCGTGAGCGGCGACTGGCGGATCAGCTGGCGGTCAGATGCGATGTGCAGAGAGGACGCGGCTGTCGGCTCTCTGGGTTTGATCCGCTCGCGCTGGTGTTCTCCCAACCACGGGCGACGTCCTAGAGAAAGGAGAAAAAGACAAGTTTGGTGCTGTGTTTGGCAAATATTAACACTTCAGATTAGAGATGGCTTTTTTCCCAATATTTTCCAACTCTTAATTACAGATTCCGATACCAACCGATACCGATATATACAGTCGTGGAATTAACCCATTATTCTGCCTAATTTTGTTGTGATACCGTGCTGGATGCATTAAACGATATAATTTCCAAAACAAATACCAGAGATGCAGCCGTCAGGACAAGTTTCATCATTTCTCACAAAAAAATCGCCAGAAAAAGTAAGGAGTTTTCTGACAGAGAGTTTATTACAGAGTGCTTATTGGACTCTGCCAGTAGAAGAGGGGCGCATTTGAGGACGTGTCAGTCTCCCGACGCACTGTAACGAGGCGGGTTGAGACCATCGCTGGAAACTTGGAGCTTCCGCTGAAGAACGGAACGGCCGACTTCGACTGTCGAGAGCTGCGATGTACGTGACGCCGCCCAGCTGCTCATCTTCTTACGTGGGATAACTGCAGACTTTCGAATCACGGAGGAGCCGGAAGCCATGCAGTCAATTAAAAGGGACAACCACAGGTAAGGACTTGTCCACAGAGGTAGATGCGTTTTTGGACATGTTAGGACTGAAATGGGACAAGTTGGCAGGTGTGACAACAGATGGTTGTCTAAATCTGATGAGGAAAAATGTTGGACTTTTAAAGAGGAAGCGGGATAAAGTGACAGAATTCAACCCTGTGCAGGAATTGACATTTTTGCATCGTATCATACATCCGGAAGTGTTTTGTAAGAGTGTTAAAAATAAAACCATCAACCATCGTAATTTTTGCCAAATTTCACACCCCCAGAGATGCAGCCGTCAGGACAAGTTTCGGCATTTCTCACAAAAAATCACCAGAAAAAGTAAGGAGTTTTCTGACAGAGAGTTTATTACAGAGTGCTTATTGGACTCTGCCAGTAGAAGATGGGCGCATTTGAGAACGTGTCAGTCTCCCGACGCACTGTAACGAGGCGGGTTGAGACCGTCGCTGGAAACTTGGAGCTTCAGCTGAAGAACAGAACTGTCGAGAGCTGCGATGTACGTGACGCCGCCCAGCTGCTCATCTTCTTACGTGGGATAACTGCAGACTTTCAAATCACGGAGGAGCCGGAAGCTATGTAGTCAATTAAAAGGGACAACCACAGGTAAGGACTTGTCCACTGAGGTAGATGCGTTTTTGGACATGTTAGGACCGAAATGGGACAAGTTGGCAGGTGTGACAACAAATGGTTGTCTAAATCTGATGGGAAAAATGTTGGACTTTTAAAGAGGAAGCAGGATAAAGTGACATAATTCAACCCTGTGCAGGAATTGACATTTTTGCATTGTATCATACATCCGGAAGTGTTTTGAAAGACTGTTAAAAATAAAACCATCAACCATCATAATTTTTGCCAAATTTCACACCCCCAGAGATGCAGCCGTCAGGACAAGTTTCATCATTTCGCACAAAAAATCGCCAGAAAAAGTAAGGAGTTTTCTGACAGAGAGTTTATTACAGAGTGCTTATTGGACTCTGCCAGTAGAAGAGGGGCGCATTTGAGAACGTGTCAGTCTCCCGACGCACTGTAACGAGGCGGCTTGAGACCATCGCTGGAAATTTGGAGCTTCAGCTGAAGAACGGAACGACCGACTTTGACTGTCGAGAGCTGCGATGTACGTGACGCCGCCCAGCTGCTCATCTTCTTACGTGGGATAACTGCAGACTTTCAAATCACGGAGGAGCCGGAAGCCATGCAGTCAATTAAAAGGGACAACTACAGGTAAGGACTTGTCCACTGAGGTAGACGCGTTTTTGGACATGTTAGGACTGAAATGGGACAAGTTGGCAGGTGTGACAACAAATGGTTGTCCAAATCTGATGAGGAAAAATGTTGGACTTTTAAAGAGGATGCGGGATAAAGTGACGGAATTTAACCCTGTGCAGGAATTGGCATTTTTGCATTGTATCATACATCCGGAAGTGTTTTGAAAGACTGTTAAAAATAAAACCATCAACCATCATAATTTTTGCCAAATTTCACACCCCCAGAGATGCAGCCGTCAGGACAAGTTTCATCATTTCGCACAAAAAATCACCAGAAAAAGTAAGGAGTTTTCTGACAGAGTTTATGGTGGTCCTGGGAACCCGCAAGACGACGGCTTGAGACCGTCAAAATACCGTAGCTGCGTCTGTCAAATATGAGTCATTAAATGACTCCCGCCTCCTGGTGCTAGAGGGCGCTAGTGATCATTCTTGTGACTACTCGGCTGCAGAAGAAGTGGAATGAGCGACGTGATACGTACTGGGACGGATATGACGGATATGAACTGGACCAGCAAGAGTGAGCAGCGTTTTTTTTAGTTAAAATAAAACAGTTTTCTAAACTGGACTTTCAATGGAAGCAGGAGGTAATAAAGGAAGATCTCCATCGAGACAAAGAGACTTTTAAAACTGAAGACTTCTATAAACAAGTTATCGATGCTTTTGATCAGAAGGAGCTGGCATGGACTTCATTTATAAGTAAAAGTAAGATTAAAATAAAGTTTTTTTTTATATTAAATGTGCTTTTCATGATGGTATCCTTACATCACACTCAAATTTTTACTGCATGCCTTTGGTAAGTGCCGGAGTGAGAAGAGGCTTTAAAATAATTAGCGCATGCTTACTTTTACCGCATGCCTTTGGTTAAGTGCAGGAGTGAGAAGAGGCTTTAAAATAATTAGCGCATGCTTACTTTTACCGCATGCCTTTGGTAAGCGCAGGAGTGAGAAGAGGTTCTAAATCAATTAGCGCCCCGGCGGCAATTCAAGGAAACACGGTATCACATTTTAAAGCATGTATCGGCCGATAATAACATCTCTACTTCAGATGATGCTTAAGGCCAACGGGAAATTACCCAGCATGCACTCGCTACATGGTTTAGGTTAAAAAAAAAACGTGACAAAGTGATTTGATTCGATGCCGGCCCTCCGCGGCTTTACGTGCACCCCCGTGTAATAACCTTGCCAAAATCATCGAATACAATTCAACACGATCCGGGCGCCACAAAGCCCAATCTCCTTTTGATTTTTTTTTTTTTTTTTTTACACAAAACGAGGCTTATTTCCATCCGCCCAAGTCTCCGCATCTCAGTTATTGCTTTTCCAAAGCGCTGCCTCGTGGGCGCCGAGCCGCACGCTCCCGTCCCCGAGCCTTCCGAGGCATTTGGGAAATATTAAAGTCAAATAGGGAGACAGAAATGGTCTATTTGAGGGATTGTACTTTTGGGCGGCGCAGACGTCACAAGGCATCAGTCAGTCGGGCCAACGCGCACGCCGACGGTGCCTGGCAGCAGTCGGCGGAGAGCCACAAAGTCACGAGGGGGGGGGGGGCGGGAAGAAAAAAAATTGGCTTTAGCGGCTCAGGATTGTGTTTTTGCAGGTAAAAAGTGAGCATTCTGTCTTTGAGTGAGAAACGTCAATAAAGAGTACGGAATAGGCGATATATCGCGGGTTTGCGTTATAGAAAATGACTATATCGTGATATTCGGGGATACGTTCTCACGCAGTTACTTTTAGCTGCGGGCATTACACTACTTAAAGGCCTACTGAAAGCCACTACTAGCCACCACGCAGTCTGATAGTTTATATATCAATGATGAAATATTAACATTGCAACAATTTAGTTTACTAAATTGCAATTTTAAATTTCCTATCATGCTAAAACGTCGAGGTATGATGACAAGTGCGCGTGAGGTCACGCATTGTAGAGGATATTTTGTTCCAGCACCATTCACAGCTATAAGTCGTCTGTTTTCATCGCATAATTCCACAGTATTCTGGACATCTGTGTTGCTGAATCTTTTGTATTTTTTCATTGAATAATGGACACGTCAAAGAAGAAAGCCGTAGGTAGGAAGCGGTGTCTTGCGGCCGCCTTTAGCAACACAAACACAGCCGGTGTTTCATTGTTTACATTCCCGAAAGATGTAGCTTTACTACCCCCAACATCACGTGCGAATATCCGCCCGAAACTTTGGTAAGTGGCAACCTCGCCTGTCCCCCTGGCGATGGAGACGGATGAGGACGCCGCGTGGCGGGTCAGGGATACGCGGGACGACACGTTGCTTCCCAAGCAGAGATTAATGAACGTTCGTGGAAGTGAACGCAGGGGCTAACATTCACGAGATGCTGGTTAAACTCACACTGGATTTAAACACTGTGGCAACATTTTAAAGGCCTACTGAAAGCCACTACTAGCGACCACGCAGTCTGATAGTTTATATATCAATGATGAAATATTAACATTGCAACAGTTTAGTTTACTAAATTGCAATTTTATATTTCGCACAGAAGTATCATGCTAAAACATCAAGGTATGATGACAAGTGCGCGTGACGTCACGCATTGTAGAGGACATTTTGTTCCAGCACCGTTCCCAGCTATAAGTCGTCTGTTTTCATCGCATAATTCCACAGTATTCTGGACTTCTGTGTTGCTGAATCTTTTGTATTTTTTCATTGAATAATAGAGACGTCAAAGAAGAAAGCTGTAGGTGGGAAGCGGTGTATTGCGGCCGCCTTTAGCAACACAAACAAAGCCGGTGTTTCATTGTTTACATTCCCGAAAGATGACGGTGTAGCTTTACTACCCCAACATCACGTGCGGGGATCCGCCCGAAACATACTGCGCTTTGGTAAGTGGCAACCTCGCCTGTCCCCTTGGCGATGGAGACGGATGAGGACGCCGCGTGGCGGGTCAGGGATAGGCGGGACCACACGTTGCTTCCCAAGCAGAGATTAATGAACGCGTTCATGGGAGTGAACGCAGGCGCTAACATTCACGAGATGCTGGTTAAACTCACACTGGATTTAAACACTGTGGCAACATTTTAAAGGCCTACTGAAAGCCACTACTAGCGACCACGCAGTCTGATAGTTTATATATCAATGATGAGATCTTAACATTGCAACAGTTTAGTTTACTAAATTGCAATTTTAAATTTCGCACAGAAGTATCATGCTAAAACGTCGAGGTATGATGACAAGTGCGCGTGACGTCACGCATTGTAGAGGACATTTTGTTCCAGCACCGTTCCCAGCTATAAGTCGTCTGTTTTCATCGCATAATTCCACAGTATTCTGGACATCTGTGTTGCTGAATCTTTTGCAATTTGTTCGATGAATAATGGAGACGTCAAAGAAGAAAGCTGTAGGTAAGAAGCGGTGTATTGCGGCCGCCTTTAGCAACACAAACACAGCCGGTGTTTCATTGTTTACATTCCCGAACGATGACAGTGTAGCTTTACTACCCCAACATCACGTGCGGAGATCCGCCCGAAACATACTGCGCTTTGGTAAGTGGCAACCTCGCCTGTCCCCTTGGCGATGGAGACGGATGAGAACGCCGCGTGGCGGGTCAGGGATATGCGGGACCACACGTTGCTTCCCAAGCAGGGATTAATGAACGCGTTCATGGAAGTGAACGCAGGGGCTAACATTCACGAGATGCTGGTTAAACTCACACTGGATTTAAACACTGTGGCAACATTTTAAAGGCCTACTGAAAGCCACTACTAGCGACCACGCAGTCTGATAGTTTATATATCAATGATGAGATCTTAACATTGCAACAGTTTAGTTTACTAAATTGCAATTTTAAATTTCGCACAGAAGTATCATGCTAAAACGTCGAGGTATGATGACAAGTGCGCGTGAGGTCACGCATTGTAGAGGACATTTTGTTCCAGCACCGTTCCCAGCTATAAGTCGTCTGTTTTCATCGCATAATTCCACAGTATTCTGGACATCTGTGTTGCTGAATCTTTTGCAATTTGTTCAATGAATAATGGAGACGTCAAAGAAGAAAGCTGTAGGTGGGAAGCGGTGTATTGCAGCCGCCTTTAGCAACACAAACAAAGCCGGTGTTTCATTGTTTACATTCCCGAAAGATGTAGCTTTACTACCCCAACATCACGTGCGAATATCCGCCCGAAACATACTGCGCTTTGGTAAGTGGCAACCTCGCCTGTCCCCTTGGCGATGGAGACGGATGAGGACACCGCGTGGCGGGTCAGGGATACGCGGGATGACCCGTTGCTTCCCAAGCAGAGATTAATGAACGCGTTCGTGGAAGTGAACGCAGGCGCTAACATTCACGAGATGCTGGTTAAACTCACACTGGATTTAAACACATTTTGTTCCAGCACCGTTCCCAGCTATAAGTCGTCTGTTTTCATCGCATAATTCCACAGTATTCTGGACTTCTGTGTTGCTGAATCTTTTGTATTTTTTCATTGAATAATAGAGACGTCAAAGAAGAAAGCTGTAGGTGGGAAGCGGTGTATTGCGGCCGCCTTTAGCAACACAAACACAGCCGGTGTTTCATTGTTTACATTCCCGAAAGATGACGGTGTAGCTTTACTACCCCAACATCACGTGCGGGGATCCGCCCGAAACATACTGCGCTTTGGTAAGTGGCAACCTCGCCTGTCCCCTTGGCGATGGAGACGGATGAGGACGCCGCGTGGCGGGTCAGGGATACGCGGGACCACACGTTGCTTCCCAAGCAGAGATTAATGAACGCGTTCATGGGAGTGAACGCAGGCGCTAACATTCACGAGATGCTGGTTAAACTCACACTGGATTTAAACACTGTGGCAACATTTTAAAGGCCTACTGAAAGCCACTACTAGCGACCACGCAGTCTGATAGTTTATATATCAATGATGAAATATTAACATTGCAACAATTTAGTTTACTAAATTGCAATTTTATATTTCGCACAGAAGTATCATGCTACAACGTCGAGGTATGATGACAAGTGCGCCTGACGTCATGCATAGTAGAGGACATTTTGTTCCAGCACCGTTCCCAGCTATAAGTCGTCTGTTTTCATCACATAATTCCACAGTATTCTGGACATCTGTGTTGCTGAATCTTTTGCAATATATTCAATGAATAATGGAGACATCAAAGAAGAAAGCTGTAGGTGGGCCGCCTTTAGCAACACAAACACAGCCGGTGTTTCATTGTTTACATTCCCGAAACGGTAAAGCTTTACTATGGAACAGAGATGTCAAGCGAACACGGTTGGATTGGACCACACACACAAAGTACGGTGTATTATGCAGCAATCATTTCGAAAGATCGTGTTTTGAAGAGGGTCCCTTGCGAAGGGCAGACATGGGCATCACCACCACCCGTCGACTGGTGCTGAAGAAAGGTGCGGGGCCGACCTTCAGGTTGTACAGGTACCACCATATAATCTCACTAAAACACTAGTAACACAATAAGCAGATAAGGGATTTTCCAGAATTATCCTAGTAAATGTGTCTAATAACATCTGTGTCACTTGTTGCGCGGAGTTGAAACTTCGTGGATGCACAACGACCAGTCAGCAGGAGTGCAGGTAAGAAACTGATTTTAATATAATCAAACAAAAGAACGCTGACACAAAAGTGGAAAAATAAAGTAACGCTAAAATAAAATAACGCTAAACTTTAGCAGGATACAAAAAGGGTCCAAAACGGTGACGCGCCAAACGCACGCGAAGCTAAGACGGAACTTAGCACAACTAAAGGAGAGATAAGCAGGGGATGCAAACGTGAATGTTGCCGTTAGCAAATAATGAGCCGAGGCCGAACTAAGGAATAACGCAGGCTTATATACTCAGACAAAAGGAATAGCAGCTGGGACAACATAAGAAACCATGGCGACGAGCTACATCAGGAAGTGCACACACACAGGAATCGGCCAAGTCTGAAACTAAACATGAACAAAGACATAAACGACAAAACAATAAACGATCTGCGTTTTCTAGTCCTTCACTCTCACTTTCCTCATCCACGAATCTTTCATGCTCGCTCAAATTAATGGGGAAATCGTCGCTTTCTCGGTCCGAATCGCTCTCGCTGCTGGTGGCCGTGATTGTAAACAATGTTCGGATGTGAGGAGCTCCACAACCCGTGACGTCACGCGCACATCGTCCGCTACTTCCGGCACAGGCAAGGCTTTTTTATTAGCGACCAAAAGTTGCGAACTTTATCGTCGATGTCCTCTATCAAAAATAATTTAAAAATATCAATGGCATATCAAATAAAATTTAAATAAAAATTGGGGGGGGGCGGGTTTGGTGGTAGCGGGGGTGTATATTGTGGCGTCCAGGAAGAGTTAGTGCTGCAAGGGGTTCTGGGTATCACGTGTGTTATGGTGCAGATGTTCTCCTGAAACGTGTTTGGTGTGGCTTCACAGTGTGGCGCATATTTGTAACAGTGTTAAAGTTGTTTATATGGCCACCCTCAGTGTGACCTGTATGGCTGCATTCATTCGTGTGTGTTAAAGCCGCAGATATTATGTGACTGTTTGTATGGCGGAAAAGCTGACCAACAAAATATGAATGTAAGTTCATAAAGTGTGCAAAGAAATGCAACAATGCAATATTCAGTGTTGACGGCTAGATTTTTTGTGGACATGTTCCATAAATATCCTTGCAGCTTCACCCCAAGGATGCAGAAAAAGTATATAAACTCAGGTGTGTGCAGCTTGGGAGTGCACGGGGACAAAGAGGAGTAACAAAGAAATCACTCAGATGGTACAAAAAAACAAAACGTGCAGGGTTTCCTGGAGATTGCCAAAACACGTGGTGATGGGGGCGTGGTCAATATGACGTCATCACATTATTTGCTACCATGCATATATTGTCTTTAAAAAAGGCAAAAAAAAATGGACACATACATTACAAACAAATGTGTTATTATAAATTATACTATCAACGTATATTTGTTCTTACATAATAGTGTTTTGCTCTAGTTTTTAATTGTTACTGCTTATTGTACAATGGAATTGTAGAGTAATTATTTTTTTTCTAGTGATTTTGTTCCAATCCTATTAGTCACTCTGTTTATGTTAAGACTAAAATGAAATCCAACATCTATTTCTGGTGTTATTGTTGACTATACTCGTGTTTACAGACGTTTTACTTCAGTCATTCCACGTCTGCGACAAAAAGCAAGCTGCAGAGAGCCTGATGCCACATTAGGAAGTAGTCCTGAGTACCGACTGGAATCTGATCTCTTCAAATGTGACTGCAGTCTAAACGCAATGTGTGTGTGTGTGTGTGTGTGTGTGTGTGTGTGTGTGTTCTGGCTATGCTTACTTAATGGGGACATCGCTCTGTTTACACACCTTTAGGGGAGTTCTGACGGTATGGGGACCCAAAAAACTGGTCCCCTAAAGCAGTGGTCCCCAACCTATTTGTATCCGCCGACCGGTCAATGCTTAATAATTTGTCCCGCGGCCCGGGGGGGGGGCCTTTTTTATTATTTTTTTCTTTATCATGGAAAAGGGACGTTTTTGTCATGAAAAAGGGAGTTTTTTTCAATCAATCAATGTTTATTTATATAGCCCCAAATCACAAATGTCTCAAAGGACTGCACAAATCATTACGACTACAACATCCTCGGAAGAACCCACAAAAGGGCAAGGAAAACTCACACCCAGTGGGCAGAGAGCATTCACATCCAGTGGGACGCCAGTGACAATGCTGACTATGAGAAACCTTGGAGAGGATCTCAGATGTGGGCAACCCCCCCCCCCCCCCCTAGGGGACCGAAAGCAATGGATGTCGAGCGGGTCTAACATGATACTGTGAAAGTTCAGTCCATAGTGGCTCCAACACAGCCGCGAGAGTTCAGTTCAAGCGGATCCAAGACAGCAGCGAGAGTCCCGTCCACAGGAAACCATCTCAAGCGGATCAGCAGCGTAGAGATGTCCCCAACAGATACAGGCGAGCGGTCCATCCTGGGTCCCGACGAGCGGTCCATCCTGGGTCTCGACTCTGGACAGCCAGTACTTCATCCATGGTCATCGGACCGGACCCCCTCCACAAGGGAGGGGGGGACATAGGAGAAAGAAAAGAAGCGGCAGATCAACTGGTCTAAAAAGGAGGTCTATTTAAAGGCTAGAGTATACAGATGAGTTTTAAGGTGAGACTTAAATGCTTCTACTGAGGTAGCATCTCGAACTGTTACCGGGAGGGCATTCCAGAGTACTGGAGCCCGAACGGAAAACGTTCTATAGCCCGCAGACTTTTTTTGGGCTTTAGGAACCACTAATAAGCCGGAGTCTTTTGAACGCAGATTTCTTGCCGGGACATATGGTACAATACAATCGGCAAGATAGGATGGAGCTAGACCGTGTAGTATTTTATACGTAAGTAGTAAAACCTTAAAGTCACATCTTAAGTGCACAGGAAGCCAGTGCAGGTGAGCCAGTATAGGTATATATGTATGTATATATGTATATAAAGGTATATACAGTATAGGTATATATGTATGTATATATGTATATAAAAGGTATATACAGTATAGGTATATATGTATGTATATATGTATATACAGTATAGGTATATATGTATGTATATATGTATATAAAAGGTATATACAGTATAGGTATATATGTATGTATATATGTATATAAAGGTATATACAGTATAGGTATATATGTATGTATATATGTATATAAAGGTATATACAGTATAGGTATATATGTATGTATATATGTATATAAAGGTATATACAGTATAGGTATATATGTATGTATATATGTATATAAAAGTATATACAGTACAGGCGTAATGTGATCAAACTTTCTAGTTCTTGTCAAAAGTCTAGCAGCCGCATTTTGTACCAACTGTAATCTTTTAATGCTAGACATGGGGAGACCCGAAAATAATACGTTACAGTAATCGAGACGAGGCGTAACAAACGCATGGATAATGATCTCGGCGTCTTTAGTGGACAGAATGGAGCGAATTTTTTGTGGTTGGTGCACTAATTGTAAGTGTATATTGTGTTTTTTATGTTGATTTAATTAATTATTTTTTATTAATTTATTTTTCTTAAAAAAAAATGAATAAAAAATGATTCTGCGGCCCGGTACCAATCGGGTCCACGGCCGGTGGTTGGGGACCACTACCCTAAAGGGAAACCTTTTTAAATGATAGTCAGATCCATTCTGAAGATGCCTAAGTGATTTTTAAGCTTTGGCCCATAAAACATGTTTACTGGTTAGTTTGAGTGTGAGACATTTTGTTTTTTTTATGTTCTTTATGTTCAATGTTGTTAAAAATAAAAAGTAAAAATACAAGTTTAAATGAGTTTGTAGTTTGTTTCTGTGGTTTAAGGTAAGATAACAATCCGTCATTGATCCCACAACAGGGAAATGTGGGTGACTTTGTTTACGTGTTTCAAATATTGATACAAGAGAAAATTAATTTTCTTGAAAAGTGAAACATTTGTTATACAGGCATTAATAGTACTGTGATTCTGTATGGTATCCATCCTTAGTTAAAACTAATACAGTGTTTCCCCCAGAAAAAGTGTTAGTCAAGGTGGTGACTCTCCAGGGGAAGGAGGCGGGTGGATGTAAGGATCGGTGTAACTCGGCCTGTCGCCATCACGTCTCCACCTCGTCACTACCACCACAGCTAGGGGGCAATAGACTACGGACCGTGGTGAAGTAGGCCGGCTTCGTCGCGTGAAGAAGCCTACAAATGTTGGTTATGTTTTCCGCTCCATTTGTTGAATGGCAATATACAATATATATCTCGATATTTTTTCCGTAAAGTAAAAACAAAACAGTCTTAGTTACCTGAGATACTAGAATAATGACTTACTAAGTCAAATTAATGACTTACTGTCAGTAAGCGTTTGCAATAAGCGTTTAAAAAAAAAAGTTAAAAGCGGGGCCACATGCTGACATATGCTCAACTCCATCAATCCATTTTCTACCACTTGTCCCTTTTGGGGTCTCTTCTTAATTTATTACAGGATTTGGGAAGCCTGTAGTTGATTTTTATTATGTAAATGTTATATTTTTATCAACATGTTATAGCAGGGACCCTGCCATTCAAAACTAGGCTGCTACATTATTAATGATTCATGTGACTATAGCTGAAAAAAATAGTACAATAGCAATGGGAAACTATTCATCCCTGAACACCATGGAGTTCATGTTATGATGCACTAACATTATTATATCAACTGTCAAAGACGGAAACTCTTCATTTACCATAATGTTGTTGTTCCCCGCTTCAACACAGCTCAATAAACACAGAAAAAGGTCAAGTTAAATAACTTAGTTGTTGTAATGCTTGTCTTTCTCTCAGTGTGTGTGTGTGTGTGTGTGTGTGTAGAAAGGGTGGTCCCCACAAGTCCTGATCAACAATTTGGTCCCCATTCCAAATGATAACTAGTACAGTGTTTGTCATTTGTCAATGCTTGTCTTTCTCTCAGTGTGTGTGTGTGTGTGTGTGTGTGTGTGTGTGTGTGTGTGTGTGTGTGTGTGTGTGTGTGTGTGTGTGTAGAAAGGGTGGTCCCCACAAGTCCTGATCAACAATTTGGTCCCCATTCCAAATGATAACCAGTACAGTGTTTGTCATTTGTCAATGCTTATCTTTCTCTCAGTGTGTGTGTGTGTGTGTGTGTGTGAGTGGGTGTGTGTGTGTGTAGAAAGGGTGGTCCCCACAAGTCCTGATCAACAATTTGGTCCCCATTCCAAATGATAACCAGTACAGTGTTTCCCACAGGTCAGGCATCTATTTGTGGTGGTGTGGCCGGACGGTGGGGGTGTGGTGAGGCGGGGGGGAGGTTGGGGGGATTGGGTGGCACCGGCGGCGGCGATGACCAAGAAGAACGCGGAGTTGGAATATAATTACAACACTTTATGTACATATTTATATACATATTTATATAATATTGACATATTTATATAATGTGTAACTACAAGCTCTATTCACAGACAGAGTCCCATTGCTTGTATGAGTGGTCGAACGAGTCAAAAGCCGGAAAAAATAATAAAAATAATTTATTCATTTGTATTTGTGGCGGCCATAATTATTTTGTGGCGGGCCGCCACAAATAAATGAATGTGTGGGAAACCCTGCAATATGTGTGTGTGTGTGTGAGGAGGGATTGGTATACTGTATAACCTTCTCCCCCCCCATCACCGGTGTCATCTTTACCAATGATCCAAAAAACACACGCTCTCCCAACCATGTCAGCCAGGATCGGGCGATAAGACCTAAAATCTTTATCTGTCATGGCCTCTGAGACAGTGTTGGACTTGTGTAGGTTGTGTTGAGTTGCTGTCCAGTCCTCTTAGGCCCCGTTTACACTGCACATCAAATTGGATTTTTTTTGCCCTTAAGTGATTTTTTTTTTTTGACAGTCTAAACCTGAACTGGGCAAATTAAGCCCCAAGGGCCACAT
Source organism: Nerophis ophidion (assembly GCF_033978795.1). Taxonomy (NCBI): domain Eukaryota; kingdom Metazoa; phylum Chordata; class Actinopteri; order Syngnathiformes; family Syngnathidae; genus Nerophis; species Nerophis ophidion. The sequence continues at coordinate 47,639,781 of NC_084624.1, forward strand.
GCGGCTCATTGAGCTTTTCTATCTGGCCCGCCGGACATTTAAAATAATTGTTGTAGATGTTTAAGATGCGGCGTCTTCAGTAATGCGGACGTTGTATCGATCCGTTGTGGTGAAGAAGGAGCTGAGCCGGAAGGCAAAGCTCTCAATTTACCGGTCGATCTACGTTCCCATCCTCACCTATGGTCATGAGCTTTGGGTCATGACCGAAAGGATAAGATCACGGGTACAAGCGGCCGAAATGAGTTTCCTCCGCCGGGTGGCGGGGCTCTCCCTTAGAGATAGGGTGAGAAGCTCTGCCATCCGGGAGGAGCTCAACGTAAAGCCGCTGCTCCTCCACATCGAGAGGAGCCAGATGAGGTGGTTCGGGCATCTGGTCAGGATGCCACCCGAACGCCTCCCTAGGGATGTGTTTAGGGCACGTCCAGCTGGTAGGAGGCCACGGGGAAGACCCAGGACACGTTGGAAAGACTATGTCTCCCGGCTGGCCTGGGAACGCCTCGGGATCCCCCGGGAAGAGCTAGACGAAGTGGCTGGAGATAGGGAAGTCTGGGCTTCCCTGCTTAGGCTGCTGCCCCCGCGACCCGACCTCGGATAAGCGGAAGATGATGGATGGATGGATGGATGGATGTTTAAGATGGAAAGTGTAGCTGCAACTGTGATGGGAAGTCATGTTTTCTAATGACCAGAAGTCTTCAACTATACTAAGTCTTTCAATGGTTGGAATCTGCATCATATACTAGTTAACTATGGTCCTCTAATTAGTTACTATGGTCATCTAATTAGTTACTATGGTCATCTAATTAGTTACTATGGTCATCTAATTAGTTACTATAGTCATCTAATTAGTTTCTATAATCACTATGAGGTATCTCAGATTGTAGGTGGGGTTTTTTTCACTATGTTTGTTGCATTTTGGTTGTGTTTCGGTTGATGGTAAAATATGTTGTCAATATTCAGTGTTTTATCATTCATAATTAATGTTGTAAATCCCACATTCTTTATTTTCATGTGCATTCTGGGTGTCTCATTCTGTAAAATAAAATTCAAATTCCATTTAGTTTTTTAAGGCAGTCTGTCATAACGTTTTTAGCTTCTAATCATTTTTGTGAGGTTTTGTATTAGTATTCCAAAAAATAGATATACTGGCCCCCCAGACACACTTTTTTTAATCTAAATCTGGCCCCCCGAGTAAAATAATTGCGCAGACCTGGTCTAAAACCTCTGAAATGCTTCAAATCTGATCGTTTGGCATTAAATCGGTGGTCCTCAAACTACGGCCCGCGGGCCAGATCCGGCCCGCCAGTGTTCGACATCCCTGAGAGAGCATGAGGAGGTTGAGGTGGGGGGGGGTTTCGTTGTGGGGTGGTAGTGGGGGAGTGTATATTGTAGCGTCCCGAAAGAGTTAGTGCTGCAAGAGGTTCTGGGTATTTGTTCTGTTGTGTTTATGTTGTGTTACGGTGTGGATGTTCTCCCAAAATGTGTTTGTCATTCTTGTTTGGTGTGGGTTCACAGTGTGGCGCATATTTGTAGTAGTAGCAACTTTCCTAACGGTCAACTTCCTCTGTTTTCACATTATCGTAGTGCGCATGCAAGTGACACCGAGGCCACTTCGGGGCTACATTGGCGCCTGTGCGCATTTACACTGGAGTCTGATAAGAATCACATTTTACTTGCAATGCAAACAGTCAGATGGAACAAAATCTGATCTAAAAAATATCTGTCATTTAAGGTAACAATGTATGAATGGATGTATTTAGTGTAATATATTTGGGAGGGGGCTGGATGTCCTACTCGTAAAGTCACAGAGTCACTACTGTCATCTAGCAAAGCTGAATTGGACCAAGCAACCCCCCCGTACCAGAAAGCACTTGATGAAAGCGGATACAACTTCACCCTCACCTATGAACCCACTCCAGGAAACCAACCAAAAAAGAGCAGAAAACGAAACAACATCATCTGGTACAATCCACCATTCAGCAAAAACGTCTCAACCAACATCGGCCACAAGTTCCTCACTCTGATCGACAAACGCTTCCCCAAAGGCAACACCCTAAGAAAAATATTCAACAAGAACAACATTAAATTGAGCTACAGCTGTATGAATAACATACAACAAATCATTTCAAACCACAACAAAGCAATTGCAAAAGGACTGCCTACCCCCAGACTGAACGACTCTGAAACCAATAATGAATGTAACTGTCGCAAGAAACCTGATTGCCCTCTCAACAGGGGGTGCTTACAAACATCAGTCGTTTACCAAGCAAAGGTAACACGCAAGGACCTTAACACATCCGACACGTACGTAGGATTAACCGAAGGAGCGTTTAAAACCAGATGGAATAATCACAAGGCCTCCTTTAGAAACCAGACTTTGCAGAATTCTACAGAACTCAGCAAGCACATTTGGAACCTCAAAGACAATAATGTTGAATATTCAAAAACATGGCAGATTCTTGCATCCAGCACACCTTACAACAGTGGTAATAAAAGATGCAACCTATGCTTAAAAGACAAACTGTTTATTATACATCATCCATACATGTCATCCCTCAACAAGCGCAGTGAAATCATTTCAACATGCCGCCATAGACGGAAACACCTCCTAGGTAACACATGAGCCAATCACCACACCCTACGCCTGCCTGTACCCACCCACTCTGTGCCCTATATAAACCATTGTATGTGAATGCTTCCATTAAAATCTCCTGATGATTGAGGGAACCCCTCATGAAACAGATCTGTAGAGATGAAGTAGTCTTGTGATTTTTCCCACACCTACATATATATATATGAAATACTCGACTTGGTGAATTCTAGCTATATACTCCTCCGCTCATAACCAGGACTCCAACCACGCCCCCGAAATCGGAGGTCTCAAGGTGCGCAAGTATGGGTGTGACGTCTTTTCCATACCCAGAGTTCCAACTTCCGATGTTAATGGAAGGCACCATCAAGTCTTTAGCATTCAATCTGTCGGAGCAGAATCTCATCAATGTGACAATTTCACTCAGAAAAAGACAGGAGGTCAGACTTTAAAAAAAAAAGAAGTAATCAATAATTGAGCGGCTTTTAATATGCAGAGGAGATGCTTTGAGATGACCACCTCCCCTCGCTACACCAACCCCCCCACCGACCACCTCCCCTGGCTCCCAGCTCGCTGTGTCGCTTTTCACTCTCGGCGTGTTTTGGAAGCCAGTGAAACACCTCCTTGTGTGCTTGCACGGGGTCCCCCAGGAAGCGGGAGCGTGGAAGTGTTTTTCAAAGTCGGCAGGAGGCCGAAGGCCCCCGTGGCTTCCAGACTCGCCCTCGCAGATCTCTTTTCATTCATCCGGGCGCCTCTCTCGGTGTGAAATAACAAACGTCTCATCTGCGAGTTATGATTAAACGCAGCAGTAGGAAAACCAAAGTTTTTCCTCTTTGATTTGAGAAAATATCAACGGATGTGTGGTTTTGATTGTTTTCATTTGGTGAACAGACTAAAATATATACAGAGGGAACACACCAACCCTTTATTTGTCCAGTCCAAAATACTGAAATTGCAAGACATAGTGAATTTGCAAACAGCTAAAATGATGCACAAAGCAAACTATAACCTGCTACCCAAGAATATACAACAGAAAAAGGACAAATATCATTTTAGAGGAAAATATACCGTATTTCTTTGAATTGCAGCCGGGGCGCTAATTAATTTCAAACCTTACCAAAGGCATGCGGTAAAAGTAAGCATGCGCTAAATATTTTAAAACCTCTTCTCACTCCGGGGCGGTTTAGCTCGGTTGGTAGAGTGGCCGTACCAGCAACTTGAGGGTTGCAGGTTCGATTCCCGCTTCCGCCATGCTAGTCACTGCCGTTGTGTCCTTGGGCAAGACACTTTACCCATCTGCTCCCAGTGCCACCCACACTTAGTTATTGGGTTTCACTATGTAAAGTGCTTTGAGTCACTAGAGAAAAAGCGCTATATAAATAAAGTTCACTTCACTTCACTCCGGCACTTACCAAAGGCATGCAGTCAAAATTTGAGTGTGATGTATGGATGCCATCATGAAAAGCACATTTAATAAAAAAATAAAAAAACATTATTATGGTCTTAGCTTTATGTAACGCATGTGTCAAATACCTGCGCTTACTAAAGGCATGCGGTAAAAGTAAGCATGCGCTAAATATTTTAAAACCTCTTCTCACTCCGGTGCGGTTTAGCTCGGTTGGTAGAGTGGCCGTACCAGCAACTTGAGGGTTGCAGGTTCGATTCCCGCTTCCGCCATCCTAGTCACTGCCGTTGTGTCCTTGGGCAAGACACTTTACCCACCTGCTCCCAGTGCCACCCACACTGGTTTGAATGTAACTTAGTTATTGGGTTTCACTATGTAAAGCGCTTTGAGTCGCTAGAGAAAAAGCGCTGTATAAATAAAGTTCACTTCACTTCACTCCGGCACTTACCAAAGGCATGCAGTCAAAATTTGAGTGTGATGTAAGGATGCCATCATGAAAAGCACATTTAATAAAAAAAAAACATTATTATGGTCTTAGCTTTATGTAACGCATGTGTCAAATACCTGCGCTTACTAAAGGCATGCGGTAAAAGTAAGCATGCGCTAAATATTTTAAAACCTTTTCTCACTTCAGCACTTACCAAAGGCATGCAGTAAAAATTTGAGTGTGATGTAAGGATATCATCATGAAAAGCACTTTTAATAAATAAAAAAACATTATTATGGTCTTAGCTTTATGTGACGCATGTGTCAAATACCTGCGCTTACCAAAGGCATGCGGTAAAAGTAAGCATGCGCTAAATATTTTAAAACCTCTTCTCACTCCGGCACTTACCAAAGGCATGCAGTCAAAATTTGAGTGTGATGTAAGGATGCCATCATGAAAAGCACATTTAATAAAAAAAAAACATTATTATGGTCTTAGCTTTATGTAACGCATGTGTCAAAAACCTGCGCTTACCAAAGGCATGCGGTAAAAGTAAGCATGCGCTAAATATTTTAAAACCTTTTCTCACTTCAGCACTTACCAAAGGCATGCAGTAAAAATTTGAGTGTGATGTAAGGATATCATCATGAAAGGCACTTTTAATAAATAAAAACACATTATTATGGACTTAGCTTTATGTAACGCATGTGTCAAATACCTGCGCTTACCAAAGGCATGCGGTAAAAGTAAGCATGCGCTAAATATTTTAAAACCTCTTCTCACTTCAGCACTTACCAAAGGCATGCAGTCAAAATTTGAGTGTGATGTTAGGATACCATCATGAAAAGCACATTTAATTAAAAAAAAAACATTATTATGGTCTTAGCTTTATGTAACGCATGTGTCAAATACCTGCGCTTACCAAAGGCATGCGGTAAAAGTAAGCATGCGCTAAATGTTTTAAAACCTCTTCTCACTCCGGCACTTACCAAAGGCATGCAGTAAAAATTTGAGTGTGATGTAAGGATGCCATCATGAAAAGCACTTTTAATAAAAAAAAATAATATTATTAAGGTCTTAGCTTTATGTGACGCATGTGTCAAATACCTGCGCTTACCAAAGGCATGCGATAAAAGTAAGCATGCGCTAAATATTTTAAAACCTTTTCTCACTTCAGCACTTACCAAAGGCATGCAGTAAAAATTTGAGTGTGATGTAAGGATATCATCATGAAAAGCACTTTTAATAAATAAAAACACATTATTATGGACTTAGCTTTATGTAACGCATGTGTCAAATACCTGCGCTTACCAAAGGCATGCGGTAAAAGTAAGCATGCGCTAAATAATTTTAAAACCTCTTCTCACTTCAGCACTTACCAAAGGCATGCAGTAAAAATTTGAGTGTGATGTAAGGATACCATCATGAAAAGCACATTTAATTTAAAAAAAAACTTATTATGGTCTTAGCTTTATGTAACGCATGCGTCAAATACCTGCGCTTACCAAAGGCATGCAGTAAAAATTTGAGTGTGATGTAAGGATACCATCATGAAAAGCACATGTAATTAAAAAAAACATTATTATGGTCTTAGCTTTATGTAGCGCATGTGTCAAATACATACATACATTTGTGGAGACTATTAGGCTCTTGCCTTTCTATTTACTCTTTGCGCGCTTCCTAGTCACCTTGAACGCCACATGCCAATCAGCTGTAGTTGTATGCCGGTAGCAGGAAGTGACTGGTCTGCTCTTGCTCTATTTACTCTTTGGGAACTCGGTGCACCGAGTCCCCACACCGCCAACTCCAGCTTGCCCTGCCTGTCTGCCGGACCGTCTGCTCCACAGGTATATTAATAAAACATAACTGCTTACTGTTCTTTTTAGGATACCGGTATTTAATAGCTTGGACCTTAAATCCTACTGAATATCTCTTAATCTTCTTCCCTTTATGCGACTTCAAAATAACCGGTATTGAAATCAGCCTCCTCCATTTTGAAATTCACTTCACTTCACAGTTCAAACTTCAAATGGACAGATATCTCTAATAACATCTTCATCGCTCCCACTGCCCCGTCTTTTTTTTTAAAATAGTCCTTCACTCTCACTTTCCTCATCCACAAATCGTTCATCCTCGCTCAAATTAATGGGAAAATCGTATATTGGGTTTCACTATGTAAAGCGCTTTGAGTCACTAGAGAAAAGCACACAATTCACAACAAAGTGCAGGTTGGATTTCAACCCTATGTAAAACATGTCATCAAAACTCTAAAATAATCTTAATCAGGAAAAATTTATTTTATGTTCCATAAATTATTTTAAAAAATTTTTCAAAACGATTCAAACCCATCCATCCATCCATCCATCCATTTCTACCGCTTATTCCCTTCCGGGGTGGCGGGGGGCGCTGGCGCCTATCTCAGCTACAATCGGGCGGAAGGCAGGGTACACCCTGGACAAGTCGCCACCTCATCGCAGGGCCAACACGGATACCAATTTTTTTCTCTTCATTTTTTTCGGTTGAATTTTGAATTTTAAAGAGTCGAAATTGAAGATAAACCACGTTTCAAAATTAAATTTTCATTTTTTTTCCTCTTTTAAACCGTTCAATTAAGTGTTTTTTTCCTCATTTATTCTCGACAAAAAACCTTCCGTAAAAGGAAAAAAAAACTACGACGGAATGACAGACAGAAATATACCAATTTTTTTTATATATATATATATAGATGTATTTATTAAATATAAATTGAGCATATTGGCTATTTCTGGCAATTTATTGAAGTGTGTATCAAACTGGTAGCCCTTGGCATTAATCAGTAGCCAAGAAGTAGCTCTTGCTGTCAAAAAGGTTGCAGACCCCTGCTTCAAGCTTTCTCATGCACTCCACATTATTACTAGCGTGCGAGAAAATGGACTTGTCTTCCATTTAAGAAACAACATCTCTCCGATTGTCGTCTTGCTTTCGATCGACTTGTTTTCCATGACTAAACCCCGCCCACAAACGTCACGCCATCATGGGGCGCCGGCGAGGGACCCAAAGTACTCCTCCACGTGACAAACTGGAACAAGTTCCAACACTCCTTTTGTTCGACAATGTCCGACAATTACACATCCTTGCACGGAGCACCTGTTCGGGATTTGTTTTTGCACAATGGGCGAATTCTAAACTTTGGCGAGGCGGCCAGTTGGAGGCCTGCGAATGCTCGCCGCTTGGCCCACGCACATGACAATAGTCTGCCATGACGATAGGGTGATTGGGAGAGCTGGGGGGTCGTTTAGAGCCAACATGCGACCCCCGAACACCCTCATCGTCCAGCTTGATTCACAGCGGGATCCGCTGGCAAAGGCTGGCACGTCTGCGCTGGCACACGTTTGGCTCCTGATTGTTTTCTCTCCTTCTGTAGCACCACATCCTGCATGTCTCCGAAAGGATCCTCAGTCTTTTAACATTAAAGGCCTACTGAAATGAGATGTTCTTATTTAAACGGGGATAGCAGGTCCATTCTATGTGTCATACTTCATCATTTCGCCATATTGCCATATTTTTGCTGAAATTATTTAGTAGAGAACATCGAAACTTTTGGTGGCTAATAAAAAAGCCTTGCCTGTACCGGAAGTAGCAGACGATGTGCGCGTGACGTCACGGGTTGTGGAGCTCCTCACATCTGAACATTGTTTACAATCATGGCCACCAGCAGCGAGAGTGATTCGGACTGACAAAGCGACGATTTCCCCATAAGTTTGAGCGAGGATGAAAGATTTCTGGATGAGGAAAGTGAGAGTGAAGGACTAAATGCAATGGCGCTATAATTTCCTGGAAATCACACATGTCATTAAGGCCGCTTTGGCACTAAGGCCATGTCTAAACCCTTACTAAACCCTTAAACCAGGCCTGGGCAATTATTTTGACTCGGGGGCCAAATTTAGAGAAAAAAAAAAAGGTGTCTGGGGACCGATATATCTATTTTTAGGAAAAGTAATACAAAACCTCACAATAAAGTCCGATTGAATAGTAAAAATGTTATGACAGACCACCTTAAAGGCCTACTGAAATGAGATGTTCTTATTTAAACGGGGATAGCAGGTCCATTCTATGTGTCATACTTCATCATTTCGCCATATTGCCATATTTTTGCTGAAAGGATTTAGTAGAGAACATCGCAACTTTTGGTCGCTAATAAAAAAGCCTTGCCTGTACCGGAAGTAGCAGATGATGTGCGCGTGATGTCACGGGTTGTGGAGCTCCTCACATCTGAACATTGTTTATAATCGAGAGCGATTCGGACTGACAAAGCGACGATTTCCCCATAATTTGAGCGAGAATGAAAGATTTGTGGATGAGGAAAGTGAGAGTGAAGGACTAAATGCAATGGCGCTATAATTTCCTGGAAATCACACATGTCATTAAGGCCGCTTCGGCACTAAGGCCATGTCTAAACCCTTACTAAACCCTTAAACCAGGCCTGGGCAATTATTTTGCATCGGGGGTCAAATTTAGAAAAAAAAAAAATGTGTCTGGGGGACCGGTATATCTATTTTTAGGAAAACTAATACAAAACCTCATGATAAAATCTGATTGAATGCTAAAAATGTTATGACAGACCACCTTAAAGGCCTACTGAAATGAGATGTTCTTATTTAAACGGGGATAGCAGGTCCATTCTATGTGTCATACTTCATCATTTCGCCATATTGCCATATTTTTGCTGAAAGGATTTAGTAGAGAACATCGCAACTTTTGGTCGCTAATAAAAAAGCCTTGCCTGTACCGGAAGTAGCAGACGATGTGCGCGTGACGTCACGGGTTGTGGAGCTCCTCACATCTGAACATTGTTTATAATCGAGAGCGATTCGGACTGACAAAGCGACAATATCCCCATAATTTGAGCGAGAATGAAAGATTCGTGGATGAGGAAAGTGAGAGTGAAGGACTAAATGCAATGGCGCTATAATTTCCTGGAAATCACGCATGTCATTAAGGCCGCTTCGGCATTAAGGCCATGTCTAAACCCTTACTAAACCCTTAAACCAGGCCTGGGCAATTATTTTGACTCAGGGGCCAGATTTAGAAAATAAAAAAATGTGTCTGGGGACCGATATATCTATTTTTAGGAAAACTAATACAAAACCTCATGATAAAATCTGATTGAATGCTAAAATTTTTTATTACAGACCGCCTTAAAGGCCTACTGAAATATTTTCTCATTTAAACGGGGATAGCAGGTCCATTCTATGTGTCATACTTCATCATTTCGCCATATTGCCATATTTTTGCTGAAAGGATTTAGTAGAGAACATCCACGATAAAGTTCCCAACTTTTGGTCGCTAATAAAAAAGCCTTGCCTGTACAGGAAGTAGCAGACGATGTGCGCGTGACGTCACGGGTTGTGGAGCTCCTCACATCTGAACATTGTTTACAATCATGGCCACCAGAAGCGAGAGCGATTCGGACTGACAAAGCGACGATTTCCCCATAAGTTTGAGCGAGGATGAAATATTTCTGGATGAGGAAAGTGAGAGTGAAGGACTAAATGCAATGGCGCTATAATTTCCTGGAAATCACACATGTCATTAAGGCCGCTTCGGCACTAAGGCCATGTCTAAACCCTTAAACCAGGCCTGGGCAATTATTTTGCTTCGGGGGCCAAATTTAGAAAAAAAAAAAAAAAAGTTTCTGGGGACCGATATATCTATTTTTAGGAAAGCTAATACAAAACCTCATGATAAAATCTGATTGAATGCTAAAAATGTTATGACAGACCGCCTTAAAGGCCTACTGAAATGAGATGTTCTTATTTAAACGGGGATAGCAGGTCCATTCTATGTGTCATACTTCATCATTTCGCCATATTGCCATATTTTTGCAGAAAGGATTTAGTAGAGAACATCGCAACTTTTGGTGGCTAATAAAAAAGCCTTGCCTGTACCGGAAGTAGCAGACGATGTGCGCGTGACGTCACGGGTTGTGGAGCTCCTCACATCTGAACATTGTTTACAATCATGGCCACCAGCAGCGAGAGTGATTCGGACTGACAAAGCGACGATTTCCCCATAAGTTTGAGCGAGGATGAAAGATTTCTGGATGAGGAAAGTGAGAGTGAAGGACTAAATGCAATGGCGCTATAATTTCCTGGAAATCACACATGTCATTGAGGCCGCTTCGGCACTAAGGCCATGTCTAAACCCTTACTAAACCCTTAAACCAGGCCTGGGCAATTATTTTGCATCGGGGGTCAAATTTAGAAAAAAAAAATGTGTCTGGGGGACCGGTATATCTATTTTTAGGAAAACTAATACCAAACCTCATGATAAAATCTGATTGAATGCTAAAAATGTTATGACAGACCACCTTAAAGGCCTACTGAAATGAGATGTTCTTATTTAAACGGGGATAGCAGGTCCATTCTATGTGTCATACTTGATCATTTCGCCATATTGCCATATTTTTGCTGAAATTATTTAGTAGAGAACATCGAAACTTTTGGTGGCTAATAAAAAAGCCTTGCCTGTACCGGAAGTAGCAGACGATGTGCGCGTGACGTCACGGGTTGTGGAGCTCCTCACATCTGAACATTGTTTACAATCATGGCCACCAGCAGCGAGAGTGATTCGGACTGACAAAGCGACGATTTCCCCATAAGTTTGAGCGAGGATGAAAGATTTCTGAATGAGGAAAGTGAGAGTGAAGGACTAAATGCAATGGCGCTATAATTTCCTGGAAATCACACATGTCATTAAGGCCGCTTCGGCACTAAGGCCATGTCTAAACCCTTACTAAACCCTTAAACCAGGCCTGGGCAATTATTTTGCCCCGGGGGCAAAATTTAGAAAAAAAAAAAAATGTGTCTGGGGACCGATATATCTATTTCTAAGAAAACTAATACAAAACCTCACAATAAAGTGTGATTGAATGCTAAAAATGTTATGACAGACCGCCTTAAAGGCCTACAGAAATGAGATGTTCTTATTTAAACGGGGATAGCAGGTCCATTCTATGTGTCATACTTCATCATTTCGCCAAATTGCCATATTTTTGCTGAAAGGATTTAGTAGAGAACATCCACGATAAAGTTTGCAACTTTTGGCGCTAATAAAAAAGCCTTGCCTGTACCGGACGTAGCAGACGATGTGCGCGTGACGTCATGGGTTGTGGAGCTCCTCACATCTGAACACTGTTTACAATCATGGCCACCAGCAGCGAGAGTGATTCGGACTGACAAAGCGACGATTTCCCCATTAATTTGAGTGAGGATGAAAGATTTCTGGATGAGGAAAGTGAGAGTGAAGGACTAAATGCAATGGCGCTATAATTTCCTGGAAATCACACATGTCATTAAGGCCGCTTCGGCACTAAGGCCATGTCTAAACCCTTACTAAACCCTTAAACCAGGCCTGGGCAATTATTTTGACTCGGGGGCCAGATTTAGAAAATTAAAAAATGTGTCTGGGGGCCGGTATATCTATTTTTAGGAAAACTAATACAAAACCTCATGATAAAATCTGATTGAATGCTAAAAATGTTATGACAGACCGCCTTAAAGGCCTACTGAAATGAGATGTTCTTATTTAAACGGGGATAGCAGGTCCATTCTATGTGTAATACTTCATCATTTCGCCATATTGCCATATTTTTGCTGAAAGGATTTAGTAGAGAACATCGCAACTTTTGGTGGGTAATAAAAAAGCCTTGCCTGTACCGGAAGTAGCAGACGATGTGCGCGTGACGTCACGGGTTGTGGAGCTCCTCACATCTGAACATTGTTTACAATCGAGAGCGATTCGGACTGACAAAGCGACGATTTCCCCATAATTTGAGCGAGGATGAAAGATTCGTGGATGAGGAAAGTGAGAGTGAAGGACTAAATGCAATGGCGCTATAATTTCCTGGAAATCACACATGTCATTAAGGCCGCTTCGGCACTAAGGCCATGTCTAAACCCTTACTAAACCCTTAAACCAGGCCTGGGCAATTATTTTGAATCAGGGGCCAGATTTAGAAAATAAAAAAATGTGTCTGGGGACCGATATATCTATTTTTAGGAAAACTAATACAAAACCTCATGATAAAATCTGATTGAATGCTAAAAATTTTATTACAGACCGCCTTAAAGGCCTATTGAAATATTTTCTTATTTAAACGGGGATAGCAGGTCCATTCTATGTGTCATACTTCATCATTTCACCATATTGCCATATTTTTGCTGAAAGGATTTAGTAGAGAACATCCACGATAAAGTTCACAACTTTTGGTGGCTAATAAAAAAGCCTTGCCTGTACCGGAAGTAGCAGACGATGTGCGCGTGACGTCACGGGTTGTGGAGCTCCTCACATCTGAACATTGTTTATAATCGAGAGCGATTCGGACTGACAAAGCGACGATTTCCCCATTAATTTGAGCGAGGATGAAAGATTCATGGATGAGGAAAGTGAGAGTGAAGGACTAAATGCAATGGCGCTATAATTTCCTGGAAATCACACATGTCATTAAGGCCGCTTCGGCACTAAGGCCATGTCTAAACCCTTACTAAACCCTTAAACCAGGCCTGGGCAATTATTTTGAATCAGGGGCCAGATTTAGAAAATAAAAAAATGTGTCTGGGGACCGATATATCTATTTTTAGGAAAACTAATACAAAACCTCATGATAAAATCTGATTGAATGCTAAAAATTTTATTACAGACCGCCTTAAAGGCCTATTGAAATATTTTCTTATTTAAACGGGGATAGCAGGTCCATTCTATGTGTCATACTTCATCATTTCACCATATTGCCATATTTTTGCTGAAAGGATTTAGTAGAGAACATCCACGATAAAGTTCACAACTTTTGGTGGCTAATAAAAAAGCCTTGCCTGTACCGGAAGTAGCAGACGATGTGCGCGTGACGTCACGGGTTGTGGAGCTCCTCACATCTGAACATTGTTTATAATCGAGAGCGATTCGGACTGACAAAGCGACGATTTCCCCATTAATTTGAGCGAGGATGAAAGATTCATGGATGAGGAAAGTGAGAGTGAAGGACTAAATGCAATGGCGCTATAATTTCCTGGAAATCACACATGTCATTAAGGCCGCTTCGGCACTAAGGCCATGTCTAAACCCTTACTAAACCCTTAAACCAGGCCTGGGCAATTATTTTGAATCAGGGGCCAGATTTAGAAAATAAAAAAATGTGTCTGGGGACCGATATATCTATTTTTAGGAAAACTAATACAAAACCTCATGATAAAATCTGATTGAATGCTAAAAATTTTATTACAGACCGCCTTAAAGGCCTATTGAAATATTTTCTTATTTAAACGGGGATAGCAGGTCCATTCTATGTGTCATACTTCATCATTTCGCCATATTGCCATATTTTTGCTGAAATTATTTAGTAGAGAACATCGCTACTTTTGGTGGCTAATAAAAAAGACTTGCCTGTACCGGAAGTAGCAGACGATGTGCGCGTGACGTCACGGGTTGTGGAGCTCCTCACATCTGAACATTGTTTACAATCATGGCCACCAGCAGCGAGAGCGATTCGGACTGACAAAGTGACGATTTCCCCATAAGTTTGAGCGAGGATGAAAGATTTCTGGATGAGGAAAGTGAGAGTGAAGGACTAAATGCAATGGCGATATAATTTCCTGGAAATCACACATGTCATTAAGGCCGCTTCGGCACTAAGGCCATGTCTAAACCCTTACTAAACCCTTAAACCAGGCCTGGGCAATTATTTTGACTCGGGGGCCAAATTTAGAAAAAAAAAAAATGTGTCAGGAGACCGATATATCTATTTTTAGGAAAACTAATACAAAACCTCATGATAAAATCTGATTGAATGCTAAAAATGTTATTACAGACCGCCTTAAAGGCCTATTGAAATATTTTCTTATTTAAACGGGGATAGCAGGTCCATTCTATGTGTCATACTTCATCATTTCGCCATATTGCCATATTTTTGCTGAAAGGATTTAGTAGAGAACATCCACGATAAAGTTCGCAACTTTTGGTCGCTAATAAAAAAGCCTTGCCTGTACCGGAAGTAGCAGACGATGTGCGCGTGACGTCACGGGTTGTGGAGCTCCTCACATCTGAACATTGTTTACAATCATGGCCACCAGCAGCGAGAGCGATTCGGACCGAGAAAGCCACGATTTCCCCATTAATTTGAGTGAGGATGAAAGATTCGTGGATGAGGAAAGTGAGAGTGAAGGACTATTAAAAAAAAAAAGACGGGGCAGTGGGAGCGATTCAGATGTTATTAGAGATATCTGTCCATTTTAAGTTTGAACTGTTAAGTGAATTATATTTATATAGCGCATTTCTCAAGTGACTCAAAGCGCTTTACATAGTGAAACCCAATATCTAAGTTACATTCAAACCAGTGTGGGTGGCACTGGGAGCAGGCGGGTATAGTGTCTTGCCCAAGGACACAACGGCAGTGACTAGGATGGCACAAGCGGGAATCGAACCTGCAACCCTCAAGTCGCTGGCACGACCACTCCACCAACCGAGCTATGCAGCCCCTATGAGCTATTATTTTGTTTGGTTTATGCTCTTTTGTCAAAACTTTGATGTTTTTATCTGGCAACCACACAACATATGCAATATTTTTTCCACATAAAACATTTTAAAGTGATAACTTTTAAGTAATAATTCATTGAAACATAGAGCAGGGGTCAGCAACCTTTTTGAAAGTAAGAGCTACTTCTTGGGTACTGATTAATGCAAAGGGCTACCAGTTTGATACACACTTCAATACATTGCCAAAAATAGCCAAATTGCTCAATTTACCTTTAACTCTGTTATTATTAAAAATTAATGATATTTATCTTTGTAGAAACACTGGTCATCTAAATGATTTCTCACAGTTTTAAATAGTTTAAAATCCAAACAAATTGCACCAAGCTATATTTCTAACAAAGACAAATCAATATTTCTGCTAGATTTTCCAGAACAAATTTTTTTTTAATAAATTCAAAATACTTTGAAATAAGATTTATATTTGATTCTACAGATGTTCTAGAGTTGCCAGAATATTTTTTTTTTAATTTTAATCATAATAACTTTGAAGAAATATTTCACAAATATTCTTTGTCGAAAAAACAGAAGCTAAAATAAAGACTTAAATTACAATTTATTTATTGTTCTTTACAATAAAAAAAAATATTTACTTGAACATTGATTTAAATTGTCAGGAAAGAAGAGGAAAGAGTTTAAAAGGTAAAAATGTGTTTAAAAATCCTAAAATCATTGTTAAGGTTGTATTTTTTCTCTAAAATTGTCTTTCTAAAAGTTATAAGAAGCAAAGTAAGAAAATGAATTAATTTATTTTAACAAGTGAAGACCAAGTCTCTCAAATATTTTCTTGGATTTTCATATTCTATTTGAGTTTTGTCTCTCTTAGAATTAAAAATGTCGAGCAAAGTGAGACCAGGTTGCTAGTAAATAAATGAAATAGGGAAGTCTGGGCTTCCCTGCTTGGGCTGCTGCCCCCGCGACCCGACCTTGGATAAGCGGAAGAAGATGGATGGATGGATGGATGGAAAAAAATAGAGGCAGCTCACTGGTAAGTGCTGCTATTCGAGCTATTTTTAGAACAGGCCAGCGGGCGACTCATCTGGTCCTTACGGGCGACCTGGTGCCCGCGGGCACCGCATTGGTGACCCCTGACATAGATTTTTTTGTCCTTTTTTTTTGAGCAATGGAAAAAAAAGAAAATAAAGACAAAAGGAGAGAAAAAAACTGCCTGCATGGCAGCTTTGTGTCAACATTGCCACTTTTTCTCTTTAGATTTCACCTCATTCCAATTTTTTTAATGTTTTTTTTTTTTTGCATCCATCCATCCATCCATTTACTACCGCCTTTTCCCTTTTGGGGTCGCGGGGGGCGCTGGCGCCTATCCCAGCTACAATCGGACGGAAGGCGGTGTACACCCTGGACAAGTCGCCACCTCATCGCAGTTTTTTTTTTTGCAATATAATCAATTTTGCAGTTTTTTTGCAGAATGTGTGGCGGGCTGGTAAACGATTAGCTGCGGGCCGCAAACATATGCAATATTTTTTCCACATAAAACATTTTAAAGTGATAATTTTCAAGTAATAATTCATTATGAGAGATTTTTTTGTCATTTTTCTTGAGCAATGGAAAAAAAAAGAAAATAAAGACAAAAGGAGGGGGAAAAAACTGCCTGCATGGCAGATTTGTGTCAACATTGCCACTTTTTCTCTTTAGATTTCACCTCATTCCAATTTTTTAAATTGTTTTTTTTGCAATACTATCAATTTTGCCATTTTTGCAGAATGTGTGGCGGGCTGGTAAACGATTAGCTGCGGGCCGCAAACATATGCAATATTTTTTCCACATAAAACA
This sequence comes from Nerophis ophidion, assembly GCF_033978795.1. NCBI lineage: Eukaryota > Metazoa > Chordata > Actinopteri > Syngnathiformes > Syngnathidae > Nerophis > Nerophis ophidion. The sequence goes on from NC_084624.1 coordinate 47,656,557, forward strand.
TTTTAAAGTGATAATTTTCAAGTAATAATTCAATATGACATAGATTTTTTTGTCCTTTTTTTTTTAACAATGGAAAAAAAAAAAGAAAATAAAGACAAAAGGAGGGGAAAAAAACTGCCTGCATGGCAGTTTTGTGTCAACATTGCCACTTTATCTCTTTAGATTTCACCTCATTCCAATTTTTTTTAATGTTTTTTTAATTATTTTTGCAATACTATCAATTTTGCAATTTTTGTACAATGTGTGGTGGGCCGGTAAACGATTAGCTGCGGGCCGCAAACATATGCAATATTTTTTCCACATAAAACATTTTAAAGTGATAATTTTCAAGTAATAATTCATTATGACAGATTTTTTTGTCATTTTTCTTGAGCAATGGAAAAAAAAAGAAAATAAAGACAAAAGGAGGGGGAAAAAACTGCCTGCATGGCAGATTTGTGTCAACATTGCCACTTTTTCTCTTTAGATTTCACCTCATTCCAATTTTTTAAATTGTTTTTTTTGCAATACTATCAATTTTGCCATTTTTGCAGAATGTGTGGCGGGCTGGTAAACGATTAGCTGCGGGCCGCAAACATATGCAATATTTTTTCCACATAAAACATTTTAAAGTGATAATTTTCAAGTAATAATTCATTATGACGGATTTTTTTTGTCCTTTTTTTGAGCAATGGAAAAAAAAGAAAATAAAGACAAAAGGACGAAAAAAAACTGCCTGCATGGCAGATTTGTGTCAACATTGCCACTTTTTCTCTTTAGATTTCACCTCATTCCAATTTTTTTTATTGTTTTTTTTTTTGCAATACTATCAATTTTAGATTTCACCTCATTCAAAAAAATTTTTTTGTTTTTTTTTTTGGTTTTTTTTGCAATACTATCAATTTTGCCATTTTTGCAGAATGTGTGGCGGGCTGGTAAACGATTAGCTGCGGGCCGCAAACATATGCAATATTTTTTCCACATAAAACATTTTAAAGTGATAATTTTCAAGTAATAATTCATTATGAGAGATTTTTTTGTCATTTTTCTTGAGCAATGGAAAAAAAAAGAAAATAAAGACAAAAGGAGGGGGAAAAAACTGCCTGCATGGCAGATTTGTGTCAACATTGCCACTTTTTCTCTTTAGATTTCACCTCATTCCAATTTTTTAAATTGTTTTTTTTGCAATACTATCAATTTTGCCATTTTTGCAGAATGTGTGGCGGGCTGGTAAACGATTAGCTGCGGGCCGCAAACATATGCAATATTTTTTCCACATAAAACATTTTAAAGTGATAATTTTCAAGTAATAATTCAATATGACATAGATTTTTTTGTCCTTTTTTTTTTAACAATGGAAAAAAAAAAAGAAAATAAAGACAAAAGGAGGGGAAAAAAACTGCCTGCATGGCAGTTTTGTGTCAACATTGCCACTTTATCTCTTTAGATTTCACCTCATTCCAATTTTTTTTAATGTTTTTTTAATTATTTTTGCAATACTATCAATTTTGCAATTTTTGTACAATGTGTGGTGGGCCGGTAAACGATTAGCTGCGGGCCGCAAACATATGCAATATTTTTTCCACATAAAACATTTTAAAGTGATAATTTTCAAGTAATAATTCATTATGACAGATTTTTTTGTCATTTTTCTTGAGCAATGGAAAAAAAAAGAAAATAAAGACAAAAGGAGGGGGAAAAAACTGCCTGCATGGCAGATTTGTGTCAACATTGCCACTTTTTCTCTTTAGATTTCACCTCATTCCAATTTTTTAAATTGTTTTTTTTGCAATACTATCAATTTTGCCATTTTTGCAGAATGTGTGGCGGGCTGGTAAACGATTAGCTGCGGGCCGCAAACATATGCAATATTTTTTCCACATAAAACATTTTAAAGTGATAATTTTCAAGTAATAATTCATTATGACGGATTTTTTTTGTCCTTTTTTTGAGCAATGGAAAAAAAAGAAAATAAAGACAAAAGGACGAAAAAAAACTGCCTGCATGGCAGATTTGTGTCAACATTGCCACTTTTTCTCTTTAGATTTCACCTCATTCCAATTTTTTTTATTGTTTTTTTTTTTGCAATACTATCAATTTTAGATTTCACCTCATTCAAAAAAATTTTTTTGTTTTTTTTTTTGGTTTTTTTTGCAATACTATCAATTTTGCCATTTTTGCAGAATGTGTGGCGGGCTGGTAAACGATTAGCTGCGGGCCGCAAACATATGCAATATTTTTTCCACATAAAACATTTTAAAGTGATAATTTTCAAGTAATAATTCATTATGACAGATTTTTTTGTCATTTTTTTTGAGCAATGGAAAAAAAAAAGAAAATAAAGACAAAAGGAGGGAAAAAAAACTGCCTGCATGGCAGCTTTGTGTCAACATTGCCACTTTTTCTCTTTAGATTTCACCTCATTCCAATTTTTTTAAATGTTTTTTTTTTATTTTTGCAATACTAGCAATTTTGCAATTTTTGCAGAAAGTGTGGTGGGCTGGTAAACGATTAGCTGCGGGCCGCAAACATATGCAATATTTTTTCCACATAAAAAATTTTAAAGAGATAATTTTCAAGTAATAATTCAATATGACAGATTTTTTTGTCGTTTTTTTTTGAGCAATGGAAAAAAAAAGAAAATAAAGACAAAAGGAGAGGAAAAAAAACTGCCTGCATGGCAGATTTGTGTCAACATTGCCACTTTTTCTCTTTAGATTTCACCTCATTCCAATTTTTTAAATGGTTTTTTTTGCAATACTATCAATTTTGCCATTTTTGTAGAATGTGTGGCGGGCCGGTAAACGATTAGCTGCGGGCCGCAAACATATGCAATATTTTTTCCACATAAAACATTTTAAAGTGATAATTTTCAAGTAATAATTCATTATGACAGATTTTTTTGTCATTTTTTTTGAGCAATGGAAAAAAAAAGAAAATAAAGACAAAAGGAGGGAAAAAAAACTGCCTGCATGGCAGCTTTGTGTCAACATTGCCACTTTTTCTCTTTAGATTTCACCTCATTCCAATTTTTTTAAATGTTTTTTTTTTATTTTTGCAATACTAGCAATTTTGCAATTTTTGCAGTATGTGTGGCGGGCTGGTAAACGATTAGCTGCGGGCCGCAAACATATGCAATATTTTTTCCACATAAAAAATTTTAAAGAGATAATTTTCAAGTAATAATTCAATATGACAGATTTTTTTGTCGTTTTTTTTTGAGCAATGGAAAAAAAAAGAAAATAAAGACAAAAGGAGAGGAAAAAAAACTGCCTGCATGGCAGATTTGTGTCAACATTGCCACTTTTTCTCTTTAGATTTCACCACATTCCAATTTTTTTTAATTGTTTTTTTTTTGCAATACTATCAATTTTGCCATTTTTGTAGAATGTGTGGCGGGCTGGTAAACGATTAGCTGCGGGCCGCAAACATATGCAATATTTTTTACACATAAAACATTTTAAAGTGATAATTTTCAAGTAATAATTCATATGACATAGATTTTTTTGAAATTTTTTTGGAGCAATGGAAAAAAAAGAAAATAAAGACAAAAGGAGGAAAAAAACTGCCTGCATGGCAGCTTTGTGTCAACATTGCCACTTTTTCTCTTTAGATTTCACCTCATTCCACTTTTTTAAAAAATGTTTTTTTAATTATTTTTGCAATACTATCAATTTTGCAATTTTTGCAGTATGTGTGGCGGGCTGGTAAACGATTAGCTGCGGGCCGCAAACATATGCAATATTTTTTCCACATAAAAAATTTTAAAGAGATAATTTTCAAGTAATAATTCAATATGACAGATTTTTTTGTCGTTTTTTTTTTGAGCAATGGAAAAAAAAAGAAAATAAAGACAAAAGGAGAGGAAAAAAAACTGCCTGCATGGCAGCTTTGTGTCAACATTGCCACTTTTTCTCTTTAGATTTCACCACATTCCAATTTTTTTTAATTGTTTTTTTTTTGCAATACTATCAATTTTGCCATTTTTGTAGAATGTGTGGCGGGCTGGTAAACGATTAGCTGCGGGCCGCAAACATATGCAATATTTTTTCCACATAAAACATTTTAAAGTGATCATTTTCAAGTAATAATTCAATATGACATAGATTTTTTTGTCCTATTTTTTGAGCAATGGGGAAAAAAAAGAAAAAGACAAAAGGACGAAAAAAACTGCCTGCATGGCAGCTTTGTGTCAACATTGCCACTTTTTCTCTTTAGATTTCACCTCATTCCACTTTTTAAAAAAAATGTTTTTTTAATTATTTTTGCAATACTATCAATTTTGCAATTTTTGCAGTATGTGTGGCGGGCTGGTAAACGATTAGCTGCGGGCCGCAAACATATGCAATATTTTTTCCACATAAAACATTTTAAAGTGATAATTTTCAAGTAATAATTCAATATGGCATAGATTTTTTTGTCCTTTTTTTTTGAGCATTGGAAAAAAAAAAGAAAATAAAGACAAAAGGACAAAAAAAACTGCCTGCATGGCAGCTTTGTGTCAACATTGCCACTTTTTCTCTTTAGATTTCACCTCATTCCAATTTTTTTAATTTTTTTTTTTTTGCAATACTATCAATTTAGATTTCACCTCATTCCAAATTTTTTTTTTGTTTTTTTTTTTTGTTTTTTTTTGCAATACTATCAATTTTGCCATTTTTGCAGAATGTGTGGCGGGCTGGTAAACGATTAGCTGCGGGCCGCAAACATATGCAATATTTTTTCCACATAAAACATTTTAAAGTGATACTTTTCAAGTAATAATTCATTATGACAGATTTGTCATTTTTTTTGAGCAATGGGGAAAAAAAAGAAAAAGACAAAAGGACGAAAAAAAACTGCCTGCATGGCATATTTGTGTCAACGTTGCCACTTTTTCTCTTTAGATTTCACCTCATTCCAATTTTTTTAAATGTTTTTTTAATTATTTTTGCAATACTATCAATTTTGCAATTTTTGCAGAATGTGTGGCGGGCTGGTAAACGATTAGCTGCGGGCCGCAAACATATGCAATATTTTTTCCACATAAAACATTTTAAAGTGATACTTTTCAAGTAATAATTCATTATGACAGATTTGTCATTTTTTTTGAGCAATGGGGAAAAAAAAGAAAAAGACAAAAGGACGAAAAAAAACTGCCTGCATGGCATATTTGTGTCAACGTTGCCACTTTTTCTCTTTAGATTTCACCTCATTCCAATTTTTTTAAATGTTTTTTTAATTATTTTTGCAATACTATCAATTTTGCAATTTTTGCAGAATGTGTGGCGGGCTGGTAAACGATTAGCTGCGGGCCGCAAACATATGCAATATTTTTTCCACATAAAACATTTTAAAGTGATACTTTTCAAGTAATAATTCATTATGACAGATTTGTCATTTTTTTTTGAGCAATGGGGAAAAAAAAGAAAAAGACAAAAGGACGAAAAAAAACTGCCTGCATGGCATATTTGTGTCAACGTTGCCACTTTTTCTCTTTAGATTTCACCTCATTCCAATTTTTTTAAATGTTTTTTTAATTATTTTTGCAATACTATCAATTTTGCAATTTTTGCAGAATGTGTGGCGGGCCGGTGCCGCAAACATATGCAGTATTTTTTCCACATAAAACATTTTAAAGTGATCATCTTTAAGTAAATAAATAAATGGGTTGTACTTGTATAGCGCTTTTCTACCTTCAAGGTACTCAAAGCGCTTTGACACTACTTCCACATTCACCCATTCACACACATATTCACACACTGATGGAGGGAGCTGCCATGCAAGGCGCTAACCAGCACCCATCAGGAGCAAGGGTGAAGTGTCTTGCTCAGGACATGACGAGGTTGGTACTAGGTGGGGATTGAACCAAGGAGGGTTGCGCACGGCCACTCTCCCACTGCGCCAGGCCGTAATAATTCATTATAACATAGATTTTTTGTCCTTTTTTTGGGGGGGGAGCAATGGAAAAAGGAGAAAAAAACAGTTTGTGTCAACATTGCCACTTTATCTCTTTAGATTTCACCTAATTCCACTTTTTAAAAAAAATGTTTTTTTAATTATTTTTGCAATACTATCAATTTTGCAATTTTTGCAGAATGTGTGGCGGGCCGGTGCCGCAAAAGTCCCCCGGGGGCCACACTTTGGACACCCCTGCTGTAAAACCATCATGCATGTCCTTAGGGTGCAGAAGTGAAAGTGAAAATACTCACACTCAAACGAGGTCCGCCCGCACATGCAACAAGTTATCCGCAAGTCCCAGTTTTGGCGCCCACGTCTTGTCCAACTTTCAACCGGTAAACGAACACTTTTTTTTTTTTTTTCTGCCTTAGTTGATGTGCGCCAAATTGGAGTCCCAGGTGCAAGCAATCTCGTGGCCGGTGCGCAGGAGCTGGCAGATGCTGCTTAAGGCGCAGTGCTGCCGTCTTTGGAGGCGACAAATGACTCGGAATTAGGAATTGTTTGTTTTTTTAGGGTGAGCTGAAGTTCCACGTCGAAGTCCAGCAGTGCAAGTCCTCGGACTGAGGAGCGAGGGAAGAAACATTCCTCCCACTGAGCCAGCGGGTCCAAAACTGAAGGCGCGCCACCTTGCAGTCCGCGGGGTCCTAAAGAGAACCCAGACGCCTCGAAAAGAAAATAATAATGATAAAAAATAAAAGAAAGAGACATTAAACTTGCTTGATTTCAATTAAAAGACGCAATGCATTTTTCTTTTTCTTTTTCTTTTTTATTTGCGTCATAGTCGTTCGCCTTCGGGTGCAATTTTGCAGTAAAACTTCCAAGTTTAAATTATTTGCATGAACTTTTGTGAGCCTATGGCTTTGCACTTTGTTAGTGGTATATATATATATATATATATATATATATATATATATATATATATATATATATATATATATATATATATATATATATACAGTGTATATATATATGTATATATATATATATAAATATATACACTGTGTATATATATATATATATGTATATATATATATATATATCTTTATATATATATATATATATATATATATGTACATATATATATATGTATATATATATGTATATATATACACAAACATACATATATACATATACATACATATATATGTATATATATGTATGTTTGTGTATATATGTCTATATATATATATATATATATGTATATATATATATATATATACAAACATACATATATATATATACATATACATACATAAATGTGTATATATATATATGTATATATATATATATATATACACCCACATATAAATACATACACATACAGTATATATACAAATATATACAAATATATAAACATATATATACATATATATATATATGTATATATATATATATATCTTTATATATATATATATATATATATGTACATATATATATATGTATATATATATGTATATATATACACAAACATACATATATACATATACATACACATATATGTATATATGTATGTTTGTGTATATATGTCTATATATATATATATATATATATGTATATATATATATATATATATATATATATATACAAACATACATATATATATATACATATACATACATAAATGTGTATATATATATATGTATATATATATATATACACCCACATATAAATACATACACATACAGTATATATACAAATATATAAACATATATATACATATATAAATATATTTATACATATATATATATATATATATATATATATATATATATGTATATATATATATATATATATATATATATATATATGTATATATATATATATATATATATATATATTTATATATATATACAGTATATACCGTCATGATGTAGCATCTTGTCCAGGGCGTACCCCGCCTTCCACCTGAATGCAACTGATAGGCTCCATATATATATATATATATATATATATACATATATATATATATATATATATATATACATATATATATATATATGTATATATATATACATATATATATGTATATATATATATATATATATATATATATATATGTATATATATATATATATATATATATATATATATATATATATAGTATTCTATTTTAGTTACTTTATTGAGTTTACAACCCTTTGGTGTTGTTTTGTACTTTTTTTTTTTATTACTTATTTTGATTCTTATTATTTATCTATTGTTTGTACACGTTGCAATATAAAATAAAGGTTTAGAAAATTAAAATAAATACAACTCATTTTTTGTGGGAGGGGGCTTAATGCTCCACAATGTATTCATGCAGGCATGGACGTGTCACAAAAAATGTGTTTTAATTCCAACTAAAGGGTAAAAAAAAAAAAAATACACAAATCCATGCCTTACCTTCCTTTAAATGGCGTATGAGTAAATAAATAAAAACAAGTCCTCATCTTTACAATCTACATCATCATAATTGGTCGGTGCAGAACTCCACACAGTGGTCGCCGTCTCCCTGATGAGGAGTCGTGGATGTCAGCCTCTCCTCCTCCGCGGGGCGCCACCACGTGACAGACCGCCTTCCACGAGCATTTTTAATTCTCGCCCCCTTGATGCCCGGTGGAGGAGGCGGTGTTGCATGGGGGCAAGTGGTGCTGAACCTGGAAGTCACAGCGGCCATGAACACAACACATAACTATTATCCATGGGCAAAGCAGAAATCACAGTTTTTTTTTAATCCAATTGCATGAGAAAATGTTTCCAAATGTTTCTCATTTCAACCTTGTGAGACACCCAAAAAAGACAATCTGTGTCATATGGTAGAGTATGTTTAGTTGTATGCAATGTCCTTCACCTCTAATCTAATAGTTTTATGATTCTTTCATTCATCATTATTACTGGAGAAGAAAAACAAAATCAGACTAAGCCTGGGCCCAGGAGAGGGGGTCCAGACTGAGGTCAATGGAGAAAAAAAACTCATATCCATAGCACACATAAGCATAATACATCCTGGACTTTCACAATATTATGTTAGACCCGCTCGATGTCCATTGCATCCGGTCTCCCCTAGAGTTGTGATGGTCGCCCACATCTGCGGTCCTCTCCAAGGTTTCTCATAGTCATTTACATTGACGTCCCACTGGTTTGCCCTTTTGTGGGCTCTGAACCGAGGATGTCGTTGTGGCTTGTGCAGCCCTTTTAGACACTTGTGATTTAGGGCTATATAAATGTGAAGTGAAGTGTGAATTATATTTATATAGCGCTTTTCTCAAGTGACTCAAAGCGCTTTACATAGTGACACCCAATATCTAAGTTCCATTTAAACCAGTGTGGGTGGCACTGGGAGCAGGTGGGTAAAGTGTCTTGCCCAAGGACACAACGGCAGTAACTAGGATGGCACAAGCGGGAATCGAACCTGCAACCCTCAAGTTGCTGGCACGGCCACTCTACCAACCGAGCTATGCCGCCCCAAAATAAACATTGATTGATTGATTGATTGATTAAAATCCTAGATCTTCACTCCCCCTTGTGTCTGTGCCGTCAACTCCCTTCAGTAAACAAAACACCTTCATGTCCTTCACAGTGGACACGATATCTAATCATATGTATGATTCTTTCATCCATCTGTTTTGATAATCAGAATCAGAAATTCTTTATTAATCCCAAAAGGAAATTAAGATTTTCAGCACAATCCCATTCAAGAGCAGACAATCATTACATGGAGACAGAACAGGATCGCTGACGGGTCCGCGATCTTTATCCTGGAGAAGGAAAAAATATTTAGTCTAAGCCTGGACACTTGAGAGGGGGTCCAGACTCAGGGCAAGGGGAGGAAAAAAACCTCATAGCCATTGGACACATAAGCATGTGTGTAAGAGGGAAACATCAACCAGACATTTCAACATACAGCTACAAAAGTAAAACAAAAACGACAACAAAAAAAACATACACTGTGGTGTCCTCTGCGGTGTTCCACGCCATCGTCCCCTGGGGTGAGGTGGAGCATGCCCAGAGACGGGAGCGGACCCACCAAAGCAACCAAAAGAGTCCTTCATGTCCTTCACAACGGCCAAGGTATTTAATCTAGAACAAACCAACGTAACAGTTGCTTACCGCCAACAAGGGGACCAAGACCGACTGACGGGACAAGGCAGGCTTAAATAAGAAAGTAATGAACAAAAACAGGTGTGCGTCTGGAACCCGCAGCAGGTGAAATTAATACGTTACCATGGTGACCAAACTAACTCACAAGGTGCACAAACAACAAAGGGAGTCCAAACTAACAGAAAATAACTAAACTAAACATCATCCAGACCACGGATCATGACAGAGATCATTTAGAAGCAAAACCCTTAAAACGAGTAAAACACTCTAACATAAAATCTGCTTAGAGAGAAGAATTATCTTATCAGACAGAAAACCTGCAAATATCACCCTTATTTGAGATATTTAATCATACTTAAATTTCAGTTTTTGCAGTGCTTTTATTGTATGTGTTATGATGTAAAGGAGAGGTGTCATTGTAATGTATAATAAATATGTGTCAATGAAAGGGTATTTTATGACTTTTATTCATTTGATTACATGCTATAGTAGGATTTTATTGTTATAATTTGATTGCATTTTTATACATTTAATTTGGGTGGCCAAGGACTGCAGATGGAAATTAGTTATTTCGCTATAATCTGATCTCTGGGCCCGAGATCATCTAAATGGACTGATTCAAAGTGGTCTGATGAGTCCACATTTCAAATTTTTTTGGGAAATATTCGACATCGTGTCATCCGGACCAAAGGGGAATCGAACCATCCAGACTGTTATCGACGCAAAGTCCAAAAGCCAGCATCTGTGAGGGTATGGGGGTGCATTAGTGCCCAAGACATGGGTAACTTATCAATCGATCATCAAACAATGTTTATTTATATAGCCCTGAATCACAAGTGTCTCAAAGGGCTGCACAAACCACAACGACATCCTCGGTAGAGCCCACATAAGGGCAAGGAAAAACTCACCCCAGTGGGACGTCTGTGACAGTGACAATGATGACTATGTGAAACCTTGGAGAGGAACCGAGTGCAATGGATGTCGAGTGGGTCTAACATGATATTGTGGAAGTCCAATCTATAGTGGATCTAACATAATGGCGAGGGTCTAGTCCAAAGTGGATCCAATATAGTAGCGAGAGTCCGGTCCAAAGTGGAGCCAGCAGGAAACCATCCCAAGCGGAGGCGGATCAGCAGCGCAGAGATGTCCCCAACCGATACACAGGCGAGCGGTCCATCCTGGGTCCCGACTCTGGATGAGCGGTCCATCCTGGGTCCCGACTCTGGACAGCCAGTACTTTATCCATGGCCACCAGACCTGTGTGTCCCCCCTCCACAAAGGAGAGGGGGACAGAGGAGAAAAAGAAAAGAAACGGCTTACACATCTGTGAAGGCACCATTAATGCTGAAAGGTACATACAGGTTTTGGAACAATGTATGGCTGCCATCTAAGCGCCGTCTTTTTCATGGACGCCCCTGCTTATTTCAGCAAGACAATGCCAAGCCACATTCAGCACGTGTTACAACAGCGTGGCTTCGTAAAAAAAGAGTGTGGGTACTTTCCTGGCCCGCCTGCAGTCCAGACCTGTCTCCCATGGAAAATGTGTGGCGCATTAAAAATACGACAGCGGAGACCCCGGACTGTTGAAGGACTGAAGCTCTACATAAAACAAGAACGGGAAAGAATTCCACTTTCAAAGCTTCAACAATTAGTTTCCTCAGTTCCCAAACGTTTATTGAGTGTTGTTAAAAGAAAAGGTGATGTAACGCAGTGGTGAACATGCCCTTTCCCAACTACTTTGGCACATGTTGCAGCCATAAAATTCTAAGTTAATTATTGTAACAGTCTCTTGCTGTCGCCGTGCGGGTTCAATGGACCACCCAGGAAAGACGTGCTTTTGAGCAGGTTTGACTCTTTTATTTTTACAATAAAGCTTGTCTGCGGTCGGGTCGCTTTCCAGCACCGTCCTCCACTGCTCGTTCCCGGTCTGCTTTTCATCGTCATCGTTGTCGTCCTCGTCTGCTTTTTGGCCGCTCTTGCTTCCTAGTCGCTACCTGCCGGCTCTCCTACTCCTGCTGCGATCTCTCCTCCTTCTCCCCTTTTTATACAGCATGAGGAGATGGGTTAATCGTTTCCCGGTGTGTGAGCCACACACCTGAATTAGATTGTGGCGGCGTCGCTCCGCCGCATTCTCCGCCTCCTTGCCACCATCTTGGGCAGGGCCCTGCCGTCGGACCGTCGGCTCCGCCTCTCCACAATTATTATTTCCCCCCCAAAAAAATAAAGTTTATGAGTCTGAACTTCAAATATCTTGTCTTTGTAGTGCATTCAATTGAATATGGGTTGAAAAGGATTTGCAAATCATTGTATTCTGTTTATATTTACATCAAACGCAATTTCCCGACTCCTATGGAAACGGGGTTTGTACTACTAAGAAGAAGTAGTGATGTTGAGTACAATGTGCCACTGTGGAGCCCCCCCCCCCCCCCCCCCACCTACCCCCCGCCCCCACGGTCAAAGGCTGCAGGGTCAGCTGGAGCCCACAAAGCCTCCCGCTCTAAATCACATCAGAGAGGCAGGAATTCCTCCATGACCAAGTCCACGGTCCCAGCAGCATCTGCCCTCTCGCCCCACTCGCATCCTCCTCATCCTCCACGCACGCCAGAGCTGAATCTAAGCTTTTCGGCTATGGGGAGGGGACAGGAGAAGGGATGGGGAGGAGGGGGTGTGTTCTATTGATATTTTTTTCAAGTCTAGTGGAGTCCACCTGCCACCTGCTTTAATCATGGCTGACCCCCGCCTGCATGTCAGGATGCAGCACAGAGGACAGAGTCCGACGATGAAGTACACAATAGATAGATTGTGTACTACGTCCATAATCGCAAGTGTCTGTTTTGTAGCGATAACAGCATTCTCTGTTCAAAGGCTTTAGACAAGACATTCTGAACCGATATGGGACCGATTCTCGGTAGCTCTGAATCGATACCTATACCAATTGTCGGTACTTTTGTGTGTGTTCATGTATTAATGGATGTTCATTTGTTATACAGAGCCCAAAACCAGGGAAGTGTAATTCGTAAATAAAAACAGAATATTTGCAAATTCTTTTCAACTTATATTATCCCTAAAATTCGCTCCATTTTGTCCACTAAAGACGCCGAGATCATTATCCATGCGTTTGTTACGCCTCGTCTCGATTACTGTAACGTATTATTTTCTTTTCTCCCCATGTCTAGCATTAAAAGATTACAGTTGGTACAAAATGCGGATGCTAGACTTTTGACAAGAACAAGAAAGTTTAATCACATTACGCCTGTACTGTATATACCTTTATATACATATATACATACATATATACCTATACTGTATATACCTTTATATACATATATACATACATATATACCTATACTGTATATACCTTTATATACATATGTACATACATATATACCTATACTGTATATACCTTTATATACATATGTACATACATATATACCTATACTGTATATACCTTTATATACATATATACCTATACTGTATATACCTTTATATACATATATACATACATATATATCTATACTGTATATACCTTTATATACATATATACATACATATATACCTATACTGTATATACCTTTATATACATATATGCATACATATATACCTATACTGGCTCACCTGCACTGGCTTCCTGTGCACTTAAGATGTGACTTTAAGGTTTTACTACTTACGTATAAAATACTACACGGTCTAGCTCCATCCTATCTTGCCGATTGTATTGTACCATATGTCCCGGCAAGAAATCTGCCTTCAAAAGACTCCGGCTTATTAGTGATTCCCAGAGCCCAAAAAAAGTCTGCGGGCTATAGAGCGTTTTCCGTTCGGGCTCCAGTACTCTGGAATGCCCTCCCGGTAACAGTTCGAGATGCTACCTCAGTAGAAGCATTTAAGTCTCACCTTAAAACTCATTTGTATACTCTAGCCTTTAAATAGACCTCCTTTTTAGACCAGTTGATGTGCCGCTTCTTTTCTTTTTTCTCCTATGTCCCCCCCCTCCCTTGTGGAGGGGGTCCGGTCCGATGACCATGGATGAAGTACTGGCTGTCCAGAGTCGAGACCCAGGATGGACCGCTCGTCGGGACCCAGGATGGACCGCTCGCCTGTGTATCGGTTGGGGACATCTCTACGCTGCTGATCCGCCTCCGCTTGGGATGGTTTCCTGTGGACGGGACTCTCGCTGCTGTCTTGGATCCGCTTTGAACTGAACTCTCGCGGCTGTGTTGGAGCCACTATGGATTGAACTTTCACAGTATCATGTTAGACCCGCTCCACATCCATTGCTTTCGGTCCCCTAGAGGGGGGGGGGGGGTTGCCCACATCTGAGGTCCTCTCCAAGGTTTCTCATAGTCAGCATTGTCACTGGCGTCCCACTGGATGTGAATTCTCCCTGCCCACTGGGTGTGAGTTTTCCTTGCCCTTTTGTGGGTTCTTCCGAGGATGTTGTAGTCGTAATGATTTGTGCAGTCCTTTGAGACATTTGTGATTTGGGGCTATATAAATAAACATTGATTGATTGATTGATTGATTGATATTTGTCAGGACTTGGACTTGGGTGTGGATTGTTTTCCCGAGGTGCAAAGCGAATGGAATGGAAACGGCGTGAAGGTAGAGACATCTTTTTGTTTGAACACTATCACTAAAAACAGGAACAAACAAAAAGGTACAAAATTTTCGTGTGACAGGTTTCCAGCCGTCCTCGTGTGGGGTGCAGTACCGATCGATACAGGACTCTGATTTATTCTTTCAATAAATACTCTGTCCGGCCAGTCGGTCGCCCCAATTTCTGGCTCGCTGGCTCTTCCTGCTCGTCGCGGCGCACCTTTCGGTGTCCGGTGGCCACGTCTTGCTCTGGGTCTCTCTTGTCGTGCTCGTGGTCGTCGCTCGCCGTGGTCTTCTCGCCTACTTCTGCCTCGAGTGCTCCTCCTTCACCCCTTTTATGCTGGGTTTTAGTGCAGGTTTACGCACCTGACTCGGCTGGTTGCAGCGTCGCTCCGAGTGCGCCCCGCCTCTCTGCTTCGCTGCATGCTCCGCCTTCTCGCCGCCATCTTGGGCCGGACCACCATTTGTCCGAGCCTGCTGTCGGCTCGTCGGCTCCGTCTCTCCACACTTGGCTATGAAACAAAACTATGAACATAATACAAAACACTTGCACAACGGCATGAATAACAAAAAACTTAGTTGGAAAATGACAAGGGGCATGGATCATTGGCATGGATGTGGCGAGAGTGATCGAGGGTGATAGATGGTGGTAGGCGGCGATGTTGCCAGGACGAAGAACAGAAACAGAACGGCTTAAATAGCAGTGACATGATCAGTGAAAACAGGTGTGCGAGTGCAAAACGTGAGACAGGTGCGTGACAGGTGAAAACTAATGAGTAGTCATGGTAAAAAAAGTGCAAAAACAGGAAATGAGTGTCCGAAAAACAGAACATGATCTCCCAGACATTACAATATTTAATTGAACAGACTGCAAAGACAAGATATTTAATGTTCGAACTAAGAAACTGTCAGAATAATTGTATGTAGGTTATGGCAAAACTTTTTGTTGAAATGAGTTCCCGGCGAGAAGACAAAAGTCTTTTAAAGTACCGAGCTGAAGGCTGGTAAAAGTCCACCGTGTAGGATGGGAAGCAACATGAAGGTGTTCTGTTTCTTTCATGTATTGTCCATCCATCCGTTTCCTGCCGCTTATTCCCTCTGGGGGTTGCGGGGGCGCTGGCGCCTATCTCAGCTAGAATCGGGCGGAAGGCGGGGTACACCCTGGACAAGTCGCCACCTCATCGCAGGGCCAACACAGATAGACAGACAACATTCACACTCACATTCACACACTAGGGACCAATTTAGTGTTGCCAATCAACCTATCCCCAGGTGCATCAGGCAGGGCTAAAGCAATAACAAATGTTTTTATCGCAGCCAATTTACGTCCATATTGCATTAAAAACTAGATCTTGACCCACTTCTATGGTGGAAGAACAATGAGCTCATATATCCTCTGACTGCCAAGTTAGCCAAGCTAATAAAAGTCTCAATCAATTAATCAATCAAAAAAAAGACTTTATATGTAGGAAGGTTTTGTTAAGAAACTATTCTGTGCCTTAACTTATGTAGTTTTTATTTTATACATGTTGACCACATTAACCCTGGCAATGGACCCTATGTATATATGTATGTTATGCCCTCCATCCATCCATTTTCTACCGCTTATTCCCTTTTTGGGGTTGCGGGGGGCGCTGGCGCCTATCTCAGCTACAATCGGGCGGATGGCGGGGTACACCCTGGACAAGTCGCCACCTCATCGCAGGGCCAACACAGATAGACAGACAACATTCATACACTAGGGCCAATTTAGTGTTGCCAATCAACCTATCCTCAGGTGCATGTCTTTGGAAGTGGGAGGAAGCCGGAGGAAACCCACGCATTCTCGGGGAGAACATGCAAACTCCACACAGAAAGATCCTGAGCCCGGGATTGAACCCACGACTACTCCGTACCTTCGTATTGTGAGGCGGACGCACTAACCCCTCTTCCACCGTGAAGCCCTTCATCTATTGTAATCTACAGAACTATATTGTCTCGACCCAGGAACGACAAAAGTGGAGAGGAAGCAGGGCCTGGCTCTTCTTTGAACTGTTTTACGACCTTTTCTTTTGAACTGTTCTGTAACCAAAGACGATGGCTGTTTACTACCAACGTCGCCATGTAATCAGGGAAAGTCCAAATAAATTGTTCGCCAGAGTACAGCCCAGACGTTTCTCCTCAAATTAAGTCAAATTTAAATCCGTCTCTGTTTAATTCCTTGCTTCTTGTCTCGTTGAATAGATGTCACCCGTGTTTTAACCTGACAGAAACATTTTTTTTTTCTGCAAATAATCATTAATTTAGGATTTAATGGCAGCAAAACATTGCAAAAAAGTTGGCACAGGGGCATTTTCACCACTGCGTTACATGGCCTTTTCTTTTAAAAACACTCAGTAAACGTTTGGGAACTGAGAAGACCTATTTTTGAAGCTTTTCAGGTGGAATTCTTTCTCATTCTTGCTTGATGTACAGCTTAAGTGTTTCAACAGTCTGGGGTCTCCGTTGTCGTATTTTAGGCTTCATATTGCTCCACACGTTTTCCACGGGAGACAGGTCTGGACTACAGGCAGGCCGGTCTAGTACCCATACTCTTTTACTGTGAAGCCACGCTGTTGTAACACGTGGCTTGGCATTGTCTTGCTGAAATAAGCAGGGGCATCCATGACAACATCTCTTGAATCGCAACATATGTTGCTCCAAAACCTGTATGTACCTTTCAGCATTAACGGTGCCTTCACAGATGTGTAAGTTACCCATGTCTTAGGCACTAATACACCCCCATACCATCACACATGTTGGCTTTTGAACTTTGAACCTAGAACAATCTGGATGGTTCTTGCACTTACAGATGTAGCAACGAACTGTAGTTACTGATAGTGGTTTTCTGAAGCGTTCCTGAGCCCACGTGGTGATATCCTTTACACACTGATGTCACCTTTTTGATGCAGTACCGCCTGACGAATCGAAGGTCCGTAATATCATCGCTTACGTGCAGTGATTTCTCCTGATTGTCTGACTCTTTTGATGATATTGCGGACCATAGATGGTGAAAACCTTTACCTTCTCCCCAAACCTCTTTATGTCTTCAAGACAAGTTCTCAAGTTGTCTATTAGTTGTTCCATGTTTAATTTTAGTACCCTATTATATGACCTTACTGCTGCCTGCATTTTTTCCAAGAGATCATTTTAGATCATCTATAGTTCCCATCATCATCATCATCCTCAGCTTTTCCACCACATCACTCCTCAGATCATCTGTTTCTTGAAATCCGATATGTGAACACGAAGGACCGGGGTGGGAGTTTTGTTTCGATTTCCTTTATGCATTTTGGTAGCGGACTGGAAACTGTTAACGTTGTTAGCGTTGATGGCTAGGGGCACTTCTAACTTGTTTATTTAATCAAATATCGTATCTCACGCCGGTCAGACCTGTATCAGCCTGTTTTGGACATCCCTTATGTGATCAAACGCGCTTAAAGATTTAGTTTTGGTCGGTGTGATTGTGGTACAGCTTCAGGTATCGATGTATATTGAACCAAGATATGAATTAAGAAAATATCGTAACATCGATATGATTTATTTTACGTCAAAATGACCGAACTCGGCTTATTTGTTGTGTTCCTTGATTCTCCCGAGCTCCTCACCATGGGCTACTAAACCCCTCCATCCTTCCAAAAGGTGCTTGCACGTATAAGAACATCCATGATTGGTTGGTTGTTTACAATAATGAGTCAGGATTGGTTGAGATTACGGCAAAACATTAGGGACAGGCTAATCAGAGGCAAGGTAGGGCGGGTCATGGAACTCGTCATCCCAAATGACTACGAGAGAGAATACAAGAGGGAAATTTCAAGCCGGCGATGTATATATTAAAAAAAAAAATAGTGGAAGATGGTGGAGGGATTCCCTCCGATGTAGACCACGTGCAGGAAATCCGCAATGCATCTACTTGGCCACATTTGAACGAATGTATGCGTCTGGATAAAACATTAATTTGAGTTGTTCACCATGTAAGTAAGCCCAAATCGAAACTGTTCTGGAGTTGCCATATTTCGCACAAGAAATGCTGCCAAAAATGTACGCCGAAGTAAGGAAGATCTTAGCCGCACAAGTAAGTCAAGTCACTCACTTGGCGCTGACCAGAACCGTACGTGTGTGACAGTCTATTACAGTGGTAGGTAACCTATGGCTCTAGACTCAGATGTGGCTCTTTTGATGACTGCATCTGGCTCTCGGATAAATCTGAGCTGACATTGCTTAACACGATAAGTAATGAATAATTCCACAGTGTTAAAAATAACGTTCAAAATATGTTTTTATGTTCAAGAAGTTGCATTAATGGTAAGAAGTAATTGATTTATTATTATTTAGTGTGGGGCTTGCCCTCCTGGGGGTTCTTCAGACCACCAACAGCCTGTTTCAGGGTTACAATATTGTTTTATTTTATTTTTCTCTCAGTTGCTTTCCAGCAATTGTCTTCTCCTCTTTCATCCTCACTCGCGCTCTGGCTCCAGCCCCAAACCCTGTCTCTCCTCCTGGCTGCTGCTTATAACAGAGCGACAGGTGATTAGATAACAAGGCACAGGTGGGCCATCTACGCACCTGTCGCTGATTTCGAGGCAGGTCCTGGCAACATCCCGCTTTGCTGCAGGCCCGCAGGCCACGCCCCCTCCACAGTTAGCTTCAGAATAACAATATTAAATAAGAGACCTATTATACTCTGGAAATGTTGGTCTTACTTAAAAATGCGTACGTTTAGTTGTATTCAGTGTTAAAAAAAATATTGTATGGCTCTTACGGAAATACATTTTAAAATATTTGGCTTCTTGGCTCTCTCAGCCAAAAAGGTTCCCGACCCCTGGTCTATTACATACTCGACTGGGAATGTAGGTTTTATCTGAGTTTGATACATTTTGTGTTATTTGCACAGCTATGTTATGTATTTTGCGTCAAAATAATAAATTTCTATTTTATTTACGTATTGTAATTCTGTGCTGCTTAAACAGTTTATTTTCTGTGTTGTTAATACTAAATATGTCCGAAAATGACTTTTTTGCCGATATCCGATATTCCGGTATTGTCCAACTCTTAATTACCAATTCTGATATCAACCGGTACCGATATATACAGTCGTGGAATGAACACATTATTGTGCCTAATTTTGTTGTGATGCCCCAGTGGATGCAATAAACCAGTGGTTTCTAACCTTGTTGGAGGTACCCAACCCCACCAGTTTCATAAGCACATTCACCCTTCTTAAGTGAAAAATACAATGTTGGTTTTTCTCAAATCAAGACAAAGTTATATGTTTTTGGTAACACTTTAGTATGGGGAACATGTTCCAAGTAACAAAGACTTCATTTAAAAGGGTTAGGGTTAGGGTTAGAGGGTTAGGGTTATATGTCACGCCTATGGTTCATGTTTTGTTTTAGTCATGCTATGTCTAGTTTTTTGGACATTTAGTTCTGTTTGGCATTTCCTTGTTTGTCTTGTTACCATGGCAACTGATTTAGTTTTCCTCTGTCATGTCTGATCATGAGTTTTGTATGTCCATACCACCCTGAGCATCCTCAAGCTCATCTGTTCTCAAAGCTAAGCAGTGTCTGACCTGGTTAGTACTTCGACTCTAAGTTCCTTTTTTTTCCACTCCCTGTTTTGTTGCCATGACGACCAATCAGTTCACCTGTCTTGTCTCACACCTGTTTTCACTTATCATGTTCATTATTTAAGCCACAGTTACCAAGTAGTCAGTCTGGCAACATCACCTCCTTCACGACCTGGTTTATCTGCTTCATGCCTTGCTATGCTGTTCATTTTGTCCACGTAACTTTTTGTCATTCATGCCATAGCACAAGTGTTTTGTTTCATTTTTATAGTTTATAGCCTTTGTGCTCGTCTTTTGTTTCATAGCCCAAATTTTGTACCTCATTTGTGAGCGCTTTTTGTTGGTTCCTGTTTTTAATTTATGTGTAAATAAATTAAATATGTCCCTACTTTCACGCCGTTTCCACTCCATTCGCTTCGCACCTCGGGAAAACAACCCAAGACCAAGTCCTAGCCTGAAATTATAATAATGCGTACCTGCATAGTGGCAAAGGGTCAACAAACAAAATTGAGTATATTTTTGCAGATCTATAGTGTGAACGCAAAGTGAACTACACAAAGAGCCGGATTTACCACGATCCAAATAACAGAGGCTAAACAGCACGTGCAAACAATACATTGCAGGTATTATTAGTGGGCGTGCTGCGTGTGACATACTAATTGAAAAGTGGTGCAGACCGTCTTGTTTACGTTTCTCCACCGTGACACTCCGTCATTTATTGCACATTTCTATTTTGCGCAAGGTGTTCAACCAGCAGCACACATCTACAATCTGTAACACCTTTTCTGAATTGCAATGCAAGAAAATGCATGAATGAAAGACGTCTTTTCATCCATCCATCCATTTTCTACCGCTTATTCCCTTTTGGGGTTGCGGGGGGCGCTGGCGCCTATCTCAGCTACAATCGGGCGGGAGGCGGGGTACACTCTGGACAAGTCGCCACCTAATCGCAGGGCCAACACAGATAGACAGACAACATTCACACACTAGGGACCAATTTAGTGTTGCCAATCAACCTATCCCCAGGTGCATGTCTTTGGAAGTGGGAGGGGCCTATCCCCAGGTGCATGTCTTTGGAAGTGGGAGGGGCCTATCCCCAGGTGCATGTCTTTGGAAGTGGGAGGGGCCTATCCCCAGGTGCATGTCTTTGGAAGTGGGAGGAAGCCGGAGTACCCGGAGGGAACCCACGCATTCACGGGGAGAACATGCAAACTCCACACAGAAAGATCCCGAGCCTGGATTTGAACCCAGGACTGCAGGACCTTCGTATTGTGAGGCAGACGCACTAACCCCTCTGCCACCGTGAAGCCCACGTCTTTTCATATAGGAGATATATTGTACCAACATGTATCCTAAAAAAGACAAAAAACGGAGAACACATAAAATAAAACGCCAACAGAAACTAAAACACATCAATTGAAATTGTGTTAATCAGCCTCACAAAAGGGGAACACTTCATTGGAATTTTGCCTATCGTTCACAATCATTCGAACTTGTAAAAAGCGTCATGTTCTCTTTCAAGCAATGTAGCTAAAAGGAGCAATCAATTCTACCTCTAAATCACTCTAAAAATGCATTTAAAAACCATCAACAACCTGTATAATAACCAAGCTTCAGCAACGTTGCTATTGTAAGAGCAAACACTGAGGAACTATTTTTCTAGCGTAGTAACACATCAGAATGCTTCGGTCTTAGCCATTAAATCTATGGAAAGAGATAAGCTTGTTGTGATCCGGCTTCCGGATCACACATCTCTAGCATGTTTGTCTTTTTTGTATTGTCCTACTAGGTTTTGATCATTGTTTTGGACTCTACCGATCCCGTTTGTTAGCGCACTTCCTTATTTACATTCATCACCATGACAACTTATTTGCTCCTCCTGCATGGCTCATTCACACACCGGTTTGTAATTATGTTTTCTGTATTTAAGCCCCTCTGCTACCTAGTTCGCTCTCGCCAGTTTGTTTGCACCTGCAACCGTTACGTGAGTGGTCTCTGTTTATTTTTCTGCTTGCTAAATGTAGCTTGCCTCCGCGCGCTTGGCTCGCGCTTTATGGACTTCGAACTCTGTCTTCTGTGTATATTAGCATTTAGTTTTCTGTGCTCAGACACGCCTTTGATTTGCTCTTTTGTACCAGTGTTCTTTTGTAACTTCATATTAAAAGGCTGTTCATACCTTCATTCCTGCCTGCTGTGATCCTGCGCATCGAGAGGCGACACTCCCCGCGCATCCACGATGCCGCGCAAACGTAACAAAGCTAGCTTCTACGTCAGCACCCCAATTGCATTTGAGTTTGTAATACACAACACAATGCCATAAGACACTAATCTGTAGTGACTGAAAAAGATGAACAATCATATTAAAGTATTTATACTTTTATTTTAGTACGTATTTCATGTTTTGTTTGTACAAAGCTAGGCAGACAGCGTATGTAATGTAGTTGTAATTACACGTATGATGTGCTGCGTGTATCATGATCGATATTAAAGTGTGACTCACTCGATGTTTGGTACAGCTGTATAGTACAGCTGGCCGAGCACGTTTTTTCTGGTTTATTTGGCTAAGCACTCCATTTATGTCGAAATAGCTTGGCTTTAAATTCCACATTTACAAATTCGTGTCACACCAACCTCACTCTTTAGGCTTCTCTCTGCTCCAACGTCTTCCTTCGTGCAGCAGTATATTCAGCTTCAAAAAGATAAGGTTGTGAATCCTCATTTGTCCAAGATTATCCATCTTCCTTGTCTATTACCAAGTTCGCCATGATTTGAAAACACACTCGTGTTTTATTTCGGAAGTAGGGGACACAGTTGTTGCCAAAAGTCAGACGTGGGCGGCTATGGAAATGGAAATTAACGAGCCGAAAAAAATCAATCATAGCAATGATTAAATTGACCAAAACACGGTAAATATTGAACATATTACATATTGTTATGAACGTGTCTTTTACTACAATATATATAGACTTGTGTGTATATACGTACAACGTTGGAGGGTTTTGAAGTTGTTTTAGAGGGCTTTGAAAGCTACAACGTTGACAATGTTTTTTTTTATCCTCTTTAAAAACTAAAAAAAAAATAAAATAAAATGTGTGTTACCCTTTTTTATTTTCTATTCCTAAAAAGAGAACCGATCCGTGAACCCGGTGCTGAACTTTCTTTGCACCCGACGGCCGAGGCGTCGGATGCGATGCTTCAATCTTTGCCAGGTATGTGTGGGAAAGCGGGCTGGACCAGAACCAGGGCATGGAAACAGCTGGCATGTTTTGCCGTGAGGGAGGCGGGCTACACGCCAAACCTCAACTCTTCTCGCCAATATCATTCGTAATATTGTCACTGGTATATAAAAAAACCTTGTGCTGCCTCTTTGGTATTTACTGTAGCAACTTTTAAGACAGGGGTAGGGAACCTATGGCTCTAGAACCAGATGTGGATCTTTTGATGACTGCATCTGGCTCTTAGATAAGTCTTAGCTGACGTTGCTTAATCCATCCATCCGTTTTCTGCCGCACCTGTTCAAGAAGTCGCATTATCGGTAAGAAGTAATTGGCTTATGAAAAAGATACTTATTATACTCTAAACATGTTAGTCTCACGGAAAAACATTATAAAATATTTGGCTTTCATGGCTCTCCCATCCAAAAAGGTTCCCGAATAATTATGTATATATTAGCACACAACTTTTACGTTTAAGGGCCGGTGCTATGGTTATTATCAATTGTGCTAAAATCAATCAATCAATCAATGTTTTTTTTACATAGCTCTAAATCACAAGTGTCTCAAAGGGTTGCACAAGCCACAACGGCATAAGGGCAAGGAAAAACGCACCCCAGTGGGACGTCGATGTGAATGACTATGAGAAACCTTGGAGAGGACCGCATGTGTGGAGACCGAAAGCAATGGACATCGAGTGGGTCTAGCATCCATCCATCCATTTTCTACCGCTTATTCCCATTTGGGGTCGCGGGGGGCGTTGGCGCCTATCTCAGCTACAATCGGGCGGAAGGCGGGGTACACCCTGGACGAGTCGCCACCTCATCGCAGGGCCAACACAGATAGACAGACAACATTCACACACACTAGGGACCATTTAGTGTTGCCAATCAACCTATCCCCAGGTGCATGTCTTTGGAAGCGGGAGGAAGCCGGAGTACCCGGAGGGAACCCACGCAGTCACGGGGAGAACATGCAAACTCCACACAGAAAGATCCCGAGCCTGGATTTGAACCCAGGACTGCAGAAACTTCATATTGTGAGGCAGATGCACTAACCCCTCTTCCACCGTGAAGCCCTGGGTCTACCATAATATTGTAAAAGTCCAGACCATAGTGGATCCAACATAATAGTGAGAGTCCAGTCCATAATGGGGCCGGCAGGAGACCATCTCGAGCAAAGATGGGTAAGCAGTGCAGAGATGTCCCCAAACGATGCACGGGCGAGTGGTCCACCCCAGGTCCCGACTCTGGACAGACCAGCACCCCCCAACCCCTACAAGGGAGAGGGGGGCAGTGGAGAAAAGAAAAGAAACGGCAGATCAACTGGTCTAGAAAGGGGGTCTATTTAAAGGCTTGAGTATACAAATGAGTTTTAAGATGGGACTTAAATGCAGAGAATAATTTCGCCAAACCTAACTGTTACCAGGAGGGCATTCCTGAAAACGCTCTATAGCCCTAGACTTTTTTTGGGGCTCTAGGAATCACTAATAAGCCAGAGTCCTTTGAAGGCAGATTTCCTGCCGGGACATATGGTACAATACAATCGGCAAGATAGGATGGAGCTAGACCGTGTAGTATTTTATACGTAAGTAGTAAAACCTTAAAGTCACATCTTAAGTGCACAGGAAGCCAGTGCAGGTGAGCCAGTATAGGCCTGGTATGATCAAACTTTGTGAAAGTGGTATTTTTCCTTGTCTGTGCAAAGCTGGCAATCCAGAAGTGTCAGACGTATTTGTTGATGTCGAAACCCGAGATGCAGAGACGGAGGCAGGCATGGTATATGAAAACCTGATTTAATTAAAACTACACAAGAACAAACAAAAAGCCCGCATGTGGGCGGAACAGCAAACTAAGAGAGCTAGCACTGGGAGCTAGAAAAACTAAAAGGAACTTTAGCATGGAAGCTAGAGGATAACAAACAGAAAAACTGGAAATAGCTAATGGCTAACAAAAACAGCTTACCGCTACGGCGACCGGGACAAGATGTAGCGCGACAGGTAATAGCTGAAATGATGCCAGACACGCCAGGTAGCAAAGACACAAGAGTGACATGAGGCGACGACAATACAAGTCCGAATGACAATACAATGATCCAGCAACGGACACAAGAGAAAGGAGGTACAAATAGGAGCAGGCTGATTGGCAACAGGTGGGGCCAGGTGCCAATCAGCACCTGGCCCCACGATCAGCACTCAGGGAACAAGACAGGAAGCTGACAAAATAAGAGCACTAGACAGGAACTAAAGACAGGAGATACTAAACACAGAGGAAACAGACAAATGCAGAGGAAAGAACTAAAACATAGAGAAACTGTCAGGGGAAAGCCTGACAAGAAGATTGCAAGCCAGTTTCGTATCAGTGTTTGTTTCCAGGAACGGAGACCGAACATCGAGTACCGTGAGACCCAGAGTCGAGACCCAGGATGGACCGCTCGTCGGGACCCAGGATGGACCGCTCGCCTGTATCGGTTGGGTACATCTCTATGCTGCTGATCCGCTTGAGATGGTTTCCTGTGGACGGGACTCTCGCTGCTGTCTTGGATCCGCTTGAACTGAACTCTCGCGGCTGTGTTGGAGCCACTATGGATTGAACTTTCACAGTATCATGTTAGACTCGCTCGACATCCATTGCTTTCGGTCCCCTAGAGGGGGGGGGGGGGGGTGCCCACATCTGAGGTCCTCTCCAAGGTTTCTCATAGTCAGCCTTGTCACTGGCGTCCCACTGGATGTGAATTCTCCCTGCCCACTGGGTGTGAGTTTTCCTTGCCCTTTTGTGGGTTCTTCCGAGGATGTTGTAGTCGTAATGATTTGTGCAGTCCTTTGAGACATTTGTGATTTGGGGCTATATAAATAAACATTGATTGATTGATTGAGAAATGCAGACAGAGCAGAGACAAGACGATATCACCAGTGTCAACACATTTGCATTTGTGTATAATCATATATTGTGTCAAACTGGAGCTGTTGAGATTACCCCCCTTCCTTCAGAGACAGTTTTAGTGATGTAACCAGGGAACTCCCAAATAAAGAGACAAAAGCACGTGGACTGGACTTTTAGAATGTAGTTTGGATCTGTAACTAGAGTACAGTCCAAAAAACGTGTCTCCTCAATTGACCCAAATTGAACTCTGTCTCTGCATGATTCCTTGCTTCTTGTCTGTTTTAATAGACGTCATCAGTGTTTGTTTCCAGGAACGGAGACCGAACATCGAGTACCGTGATGCAGACAGAGCAGAGACAAGACGATATCACCAGTGTCAACACATTTGCATTTGTGTATAATCATATATTGTGTCTAACTGGAGCTGTTGAGATTACCCCCTTCCTTCAGAGACAGTTTTAGTGATGTAACCAGGGAACTCCCAAATAAAGAGACAAAAGCACGTGGACTGGACTTTTAGAATGTAGTTTGGATCTGTAACTAGAGTACAGTCCAAAAAACGTGTCTCCTCAATTGACCCAAATTGAACTCTGTCTCTGCATGATTCCTTGCTTCTTGTCTGTTTTAATAGACGTCATCAGTGTTTGTTTCCAGGAACGGAGACCGAACATCGAGTACCGTGATGCAGACAGAGCAGAGACAAGACGATATCAACAGTGTCAACACATTTGCATTTGTGTATAATCATATATTGTGTCTAACTGGAGCTGTTGAGATTACCCCCTTCCTTCAGAGACAGTTTTAGTGATGTAACCAGGGAACTCCCAAATAAAGAGACAAAAGCACGTGGACTGGACTTTTAGAATGTAGTTTGGATCTGTAACTAGAGTACAGTCCAAAAAACGTGTCTCCTCAATTGACCCAAATTGAACTCTGTCTCTGCATGATTCCTTGCTTCTTGTCTGTTTTAATAGACGTCATCAGTGTTTGTTTCCAGGAACGGAGACCGAACATCGAGTACCGTGATGCAGACAGAGCAGAGACAAGACGATATCACCAGTGTCAACACATTTGCATTTGTGTATAATCATATATTGTGTCTAACTGGAGCTGTTGAGATTACCCCCTTCCTTCAGAGACAGTTTTAGTGATGTAACCAGGGAACTCCCAAATAAAGAGACAAAAGCACGTGGACTGGACTTTTAGAATGTAGTTTGGATCTGTAACTAGAGTACAGTCCAAAAAACGTGTCTCCTCAATTGACCCAAATTGAACTCTGTCTCTGCATGATTCCTTGCTTCTTGTCTGTTTTAATAGACGTCATCAGTGTTTGTTTCCAGGAACGGAGACCGAACATCGAGTACCGTGATGCAGACAGAGCAGAGACAAGACGATATCAACAGTGTCAACACATTTGCATTTGTGTATAATCATATATTGTGTCTAACTGGAGCTGTCGAGATTACCCCCTTCCTTCAGAGACAGTTTTAGTGATGTAACCAGGGACCTCCCAAATAAAGAGACAAAAGCACGTGGATTGGACTTTTAGAATGTAGTTTGGATCTGTAACTAGAGTACAGTCCAAAAAACGTGTCTCCTCAATTGACCCAAATTGAACTCTGTCTCTGCATGATTCCTTGCTTCTTGTCTGTTTTAATAGACGTCATCAGTGTTTGTTTCCAGGAACGGAGACCGAACATCGAGTACCGTGATGCAGACAGAGCAGAGACAAGGCGATATCACCAGTGTCAACACATTTGCATTTGTGTATAATCATATATTGTGTCTAACTGGAGCTGTTGAGATTACCCCCTTCCTTCAGAGACAGTTTTAGTGATGTAACCAGGGACCTCCCAAATAAAAAGAGAAAGCACGTGGACTGGACTTTTAGAATGTAGTTTGGATCTGTAACTAGAGTACAGTCCAAAAAACGTGTCTCCTCAATTGACCCAAATTGAACTCTGTCTCTGGATGATTCCTTGCTTCTTGTCTGTTTTAATAGACGTCATCAGTGTTTGTTTCCAGGAACGGAGACCGAACATCGAGTACCGTGATGCAGACAGAGCAGAGACAAGACGATATCAACAGTGTCAACACATTTGCATTTGTGTATAATCATATATTGTGTCTAACTGGAACTGTTGAGATTACCCCCTTCCTTCAGAGACAGTTTTAGTGATGTAACCAGGGACCTCCCAAATAAACAGAGAAAGCACGTGGACTGGACTTTTAGAATGTAGTTTGGATCTGTAACTAGAGTACAGTCCAAAAAACGTGTCTCCTCAATTGACCCAAATTGAACTCTGTCTCTGCATGATTCCTTGCTTCTTGTCTGTTTTAATAGACGTCATCAGTGTTTGTTTCCAGGAACGGAGACCGAACATCGAGTACCGTGATGCAGACAGAGCAGAGACAAGACGATATCAACAGTGTCAACACATTTGCATTTGTGTATAATCATATATTGTGTCTAACTGGAACTGTTGAGATTACCCCCTTCCTTCAGAGACAGTTTTAGTGATGTAACCAGGGACCTCCCAAATAAACAGAGAAAGCACGTGGACTGGACTTTTAGAATGTAGTTTGGATCTGTAACTAGAGTACAGTCCAAAAAACGTGTCTCCTCAATTGACCCAAATTGAACTCTGTCTCTGCATGATTCCTTGCTTCTTGTCTGTTTTAATAGACGTCATCAGTGTTTGTTTCCAGGAACGGAGACCGAACATCGAGTACCGTGATGCAGACAGAGCAGAGACAAGACGATATCACCAGTGTCAACACATTTGCATTTGTGTATAATCATATATTGTGTCTAACTGGAGCTGTTGAGATTACCCCCTTCCTTCAGAGACAGTTTTAGTGATGTAACCAGGGACCTCCCAAATAAAAAGAGAAAGCACGTGGACTGGACTTTTAGAATGTAGTTTGGATCTGTAACTAGAGTACAGTCCAAAAAACGTGTCTCCTCAATTGACCCAAATTGAACTCTGTCTCTGGATGATTCCTTGCTTCTTGTCTGTTTTAATAGACGTCATCAGTGTTTGTTTCCAGGAACGGAGACCGAACATCGAGTACCGTGATGCAGACAGAGCAGAGACAAGACGATATCAACAGTGTCAACACATTTGCATTTGTGTATAATCATATATTGTGTCTAACTGGAACTGTTGAGATTACCCCCTTCCTTCAGAGACAGTTTTAGTGATGTAACCAGGGACCTCCCAAATAAACAGAGAAAGCACGTGGACTGGACTTTTAGAATGTAGTTTGGATCTGTAACTAGAGTACAGTCCAAAAAACGTGTCTCCTCAATTGACCCAAATTGAACTCTGTCTCTGCATGATTCCTTGCTTCTTGTCTGTTTTAATAGACGTCATCAGTGTTTGAACCTGACAGGAACTCTCCTGCGTGTGCTGATTAAATTGTAAGCACCACCAAATGTTAAATTAAAACCCCTCAAGTTGAACATTTTGCTTCAATCAACAATACTCAAGTGATGCACCGGACGTTTACAAGCCGGAACACTCCGGAAAAGTCCCCGAGGTTCTCCTGTGTTTCTTTGACAAGGCTGAGACGTTGCTTCCGGGAACGTGGACAAACAAAGACCCGACTTTAGATTCCAGCTCCCGTAAATGTCTTAATAGCCGATCGTTAGCCGCTAATTGCTCGGCGACTCGGCGGGATGACATCCGGTTAAAGTTTTACAGTCCGGCATCAGCGCGTTGGAGCACGTTGTAAAGTTTATGGAGTCGTTGCTCTTTGCGAGGAGATGAACAAGTCATTAAAAGACCATCAATCAGCCGAGGTAGCTGAGACCCGGCTCGCTACCTTTAGGAGTTTTTACCCCCGGTTTCTCACGGCCAGAAGGGACACTTAGATGGACGACGGTCCGGAATCAATTATCTGTCTGTTACAGGGGGAAGCAAGTCAGAACTGACCGAAATCTTAACACAGATTAACGCTTCCGGAAAAAAACATTCTTCATGTCAAATGTCCATTTAAAGATCGTAAATCTGTTTTTTTCTGCATTTTGCCATTTCACATTTCAGTATTTTTCACACATTTTAACTTTTAGGAGACTGACTTTATTTGTCCTTTCACTTTTTTGTCCCTTTATTTTGGTCATAAATGTTGTTGTGTTGCTCCATTATACATGATTTTTACAAAGAGGGGTATTTTCATGTTCAATGTTCAGATGTGTCATGTTTTGGGGCGGTATAGCTCGGTTGGTAGAGTGGCCGTGCCAGCAACCTGCGGGTTGCAGGTTCGATTCCCGCTTCCGCCATCCTAGTGACTGCCGTTGTGTCCTTGGGCAAGACACTTTACCCACCTGCTCCCAGTGCCACCCACACTGCTTTAAATGTAACTTAGATATTGGGTGTCACTTTGTAAAGTGCTTTGAGTCACTAGAGAAAAGCGCTATATAAATATAATTCAATTCAATTCAATTTTACAGGGGGAAGCAATTCGGAACGGACCGAGGTCTTAACACAGATTAACGCTTCCGGAAAAAAAACATTCTTCATGTTAAATGTCCATTTGAAGACCCAATCGTAAATCTGTTTTTTCTGCATTTTGCCATTTCACATTTCAGTATTTTTCACACATTTTAACTTTTAGGAGACTGACTTTATTTGTCCTTTCACTTTTTTGTCCCTTTATTTTGGTCATAAATGTTGTTGTGTTGCTCCATTTTACATGATTTTTCATGTTCAATGTTCAGATGTGTCATGTTTTACATCCATCCATCCATCCATCCATCATCTTCCGCTTATCCGAGGTCGGGTCGCGGGGGCAACAGCCTAAGCAGGGAAACCCAGACTTCCCTCTCCCCAGCCACTTCGTCTAGCTCTTCCCGGGGGATCCCGAGGCGTTCCCAGGCCAGCCGGGAGACATAGTCTTCCCAACGTGTCCTGGGTCTTCCCCGTGGCCTCCTACCGGCTGGACGTGCCCTAAACACCTCCCTAGGGAGACGTTCGGGTGGCATCCTGACCAGATGCCCGAACCACCTCATCTGGCTCCTCTCCATGTGGAGGAGCAGCGGCTTTACTTTGAGTTCCTCCCGGATGGCAGAGCTTCTCACCCTATCTCTAAGGGAGAGACCCAAACTCATTTGGGCCGCTTGTACCCGTGATCTTATCCTTTCGGTCACGACCCAAAGCTCATGACCATAGGTGAGGATGGGAACGTAGATCGACCGGTAAATTGAGAGCTTTGCCTTCCGGCTCAGCTCCTTCTTCACCACAAGGGATCGATACAACGTCCGCATTACTGAAGACGCCGCACCGATCCGCCTGTCGATCTCACCATCCACTCTTCCCTCACTCGTGAACAAGACTCCTAGGTACTTGAACTCCTCCACTTGGGGCAGGGTCTCCTCCCCAACCCTGAGATGGCATTCCACCCTTTTCCGGGCGAGAACCATGGACTCGGACTTGGAGGTACTGATTCGCATCCCGGTCGCTTCACACTCGGCTGCGAACCGATCCAGTGAGAGCTGAAGATCCCGGCCAGATGAAGCCATCAGGACCACATCATCTGCAAAAAGCAGAGACCTAATCCTGTGTCCACCAAACCGGATCCCCTCAACGCCTTGACTGCGCCTAGAAATTCTGTCCATAAAAGGACTGACCGAGGTCTTAACACAAATTAACGCTTCCGGAAAAACATTCTTTATGTAACATTTCCCTTTAAATTTCAGTTTTCTTCTGCATTTTACCATTTCACATTTTAGTATTTTTCAGATCCTATCTCAGCTACAATCGGGCAGAAGGCGCCGTACACCCTGGACAAGTCGCCACCTCATCTCAGCCAACACATCTCGGCAGACGACATTCACACTCACATTCACACCATTTAGTTTTGCCAATCAAGTGAATTAGTGAGTGAATTATATTTATATAGCGCTTTTCTCAAGTGACTCAAAGCGCTTTACATAGTGAAACCCAATATCTAAGTTACATTTAAACCAGTGTGGGTGGCACTGGGAGCAGGTGGGTAAAGTATCTTGCGCAACCCCAGGTTTAATGTTTTTTGCAATTTAATTTGTGACAGTGCCACGTAAGATATGTTTTAATTGCGGATGCTGTCACGCCTGTAAGTTATGTTTTGGTTTTGGTCATGCTATGTTTAGTTTTTGGTTCCTGGTTTTGTTTGTTTCCATGCCAACTCATTAGTTTTCACCTGTCACGTCCCTGTTCTCAGCCTCACACCTGTTTTCACTAATGATCATAGCTATTTAAGTCACTCTTTTTCTTGTCTTCGTCCTGGGATCTTCACACTCGCACGCACCCTACCCATGCTGCACCCAACCTTCATGCCCTCGTCCACAGTTCCATGCCGTGTAAGTTTATGTATTCATGACACAGTGCAAGTTTTGTTTTGTTTGTATATAGTCATGCCATTGTGTTGTTTCTGTTCATAGTTCATTCATGCCAATCGAGCAAGTGTTTTTGTTTCACGTTCGTACTGTTTAGCCAAGTTTCCTCCTCCATTGTGAGCGCCTTTTGTTGTTTATTTGTTTATTAAATAAAAAAACATGTACTTACGTCCACGCCGCACTCGTGCTGATTCTCATCTGCATCGAAGAAACAATCCACGTCCAAGCCTTGTTGTGACAGATGTGGGTTTATCGATTTTTAAATACACAAAAAAAATAACCCTGTGGAGGGTGGGGTGGCCTGCGGACCTGCAGCAAAGTGGGGTGTGCCAGGACTGGCTTCGAAATCAGCGACAGGTGCGTAGATGGCCCACCTGGGCCTGCTTATCTAATCACCTGTCGCTCTGTTAAAAGGCAGGGTTGGAGTTGGAGCACGAGCGAGACTGACACACGGAAGACAGTTGCTGAAACTCAACAATTTATTGCAAAATAAACCAGTGTTCAAACCCTGAAAAGGATCGGTCATGTGGGTGATTGGTGGTCCAGAGAACCCGGAGGGAAGATACCTCCACAAACCCGTTTTGTACACTGCCCTGTTCAATGCCCAGTAGTGCGTATTTGCGTTCCTGTAAACCAGGGCTAGGGAACCTATGGCTCCAGAGCCAGATGTGACTCTTTTGATGACTGCATCTGGCTCTCAGATCAATCTTAGCTGACATTGCTCAAAACGAAAGGTAAAGAATAATTCCGCTGGTAATCACAGTGTTAAAAATAATGTTTAAAATATGAAACATTCTCATGCATTTTAATCCATCTATCCGTTTTCTACCAGACCTGTTCAAGAAGTCACATCAATGGTAAGAAGTATTTAATTTATTATTGGCTAGCCTCAGAATTGTCAAGACGTGGAGGTTTTCGCAGCTTGCTGCAAGGTTTGTTCTCCCGGGATGCAAACAGACTACTCTGGACCAGGCGTGAAGGTAGGAACATTTTTAATTAATAACTATCAAAATAGGAACAAACAAAAAGGCGCACGAGGCAAAAATACAACTTAAACAGAACTATAGACAAGAAACAAAACTCACTAAACTGTGGGATGAATAAACAAAACTTACTTGGCATGAAAAAGGAGCAGCATGAACTATGGCATGAACAGAGGGTAGGTTGGAGTTTCATACGCTGGCTGGCCGATTCAGGTCCCTCCACGCAAGTGCCTTCCTCACTTTTAGATTTTGTTCTGTGGACTTGACCCATGAGCCGAAGTACTTGAAGTCACCGACTTCCTTTGTGGTTGTTCCCGCTTTATCGACCTCTCCTGAGGCTGAATGTTCTGCTCGGATGTTAGAAGTGACCGCCTCTGTTTTTTTTCCTGCATTCAGTCAAAAACCAACCTCGCCGCGCTCCGACTCCGCTCTGCTCAAAAGCTGTTGTGGTTTCTACTTGTGGTTAGGGAGCAGGCAGGTTAGGGAGCGGTCACATATATTATATATATATATATATATATATATATATATATATATATATATATATAAGGGACGGCGTGGCCCAGTGGAAGAGTGGCCGTGGGTAACTCAAGGGTCCCTGGTTCAATCCCCACCTGGTACCAACCTTGTCACATCCGTTGTGTCTTGAGCGAGACATTTCACCCTTGCTCCTGATGGGTGCTGGTTAGCGCCTTGCATGGCAGCTCCCTCCATCAGTGTGTGAATGTGTGTGTGAATGGGTAAATGTGGAAGTAGTGTCAAAGCGCTTTGAGTACCTTGAAGGTAGAAAAGCGCTATACAAGTACAACCCATTTTATATATATATATATATATATATATATATATATATATATATATATATATACATATATATATATAAAATAAATCATAGAGCCCCCTTGTGTTCTCTCCCCATGGTAAACACGACAATTTTGCAATTTGATTCGATTATCTCAGCTACAATTGGGCGGAAGACAGCTAACACCCTATATATATATATATATATATATATATATATATATATATATATATATATATATATATATATATATATATATATATATATACAGTCGCCGCCACCTAATCGCAGAGCGCAGGATTTTTTATATATATAGGATTAGGATTTTATGTATGTATATATATATATATATATATATATATATATATTTATATATATGTAAATATATACATATAAAATAAATCCTATAGATACCACGACCCCTTGTGGTCTGTGCCGTCGACTCCCCCACGGGAAACACAACAATTACACCAACTCACAAGTCGATTCAATTACGTATCTAAAGGTGATGATCTCATCGATTCTTGAAAATGATGAATCCATTTAAAATCAAAATAAACAAGAATACTAATTTAGGTCTAAATCAAGTGTTTAGAGCTCCTAATTCACAGTATCAAACTGGTGTTAGCATTGTTACATTTGAAATAATGGTATTAAATGTGTCTTATCGCCAGTTTTGAATGTTTAATAACAGTCTTATTTGGCATTTTCTTAATAATTCTCACCAACCTTTGAATGACAGAAGAAACAAAAAGTCATACAAAAGTAGGGCGCCAACATTGTTTTTGGTGTTTGGAACAAGTTTTCTGCCGCCTTCCTTGAAGATGTCTATATCGACAAAAGCTGTCATCACACATCTTCCTAAACCTGACGGAGCTTTACTGTATGCCTGCTCGCTTCTATCCTGCACTGCCCCTGAAATCCAAGGAGGAAGTGTGTGCGTTTATTTTTGTTGTTGTTGTTTTTTTTTTAAATGTATTCCACCTCCACACTCCCAAGGTGTGCCGGCAATAACATCCAACACGTGCCCGTCACTTCATCCCCGGCCTTGTAAACATCGCCTGCGTTTTTTTTTGTTTTTTTTTCTTCTCATTCGGCGGCTCCTTGAAGTCACCTTTCTCATTCCGGGAATCTGCAATGCAGGCAGCCTCTCGCGGAGGTGTTGGTCGGGCGAGCAGGAGAGGCTCGGCGGCTGCATTATTTATGAACGGGCGGGCCGGGCCGGCGAGTGATAGGCGGCGAAAAGGACCCGCCGGCACGGCCTCGTAACCGCGGCGGAGCAATCAGACAGCCTTTTCACTCCAGCCATTAGACGCCGCCTCATCCTGTCAGAGGAGGGGGAGAACGTTGATGGGGAGAACGTTGCAGCTGATTGACACGGAGCGCTGATGAATATTTCTCGGGATCAACACAGACGTCTCAATCTCCGGCGTCTCATCTGGGACGAGGCGGGAAAAAGTCATATAACGCACAAATCAGGGCGGAATGGACGTGGCGTTTAGAAGCGGGACAAGAGACGTTTGCAACGCTCGCATCGTCATGGCAGTCTGTGGGATCATAGACCGCCACTCAGACCTGTCTTTTGTCTGCCGGGTTGCAGTGTCCATCTTCAGTTCCCTCAAATTCCGTTTAACGGTGTCCTTGTTATTAATCAATCAATGTTTACTTATATAGCCCTAAATCACTAGTGTCTCAAAGGGCTGCACAAACCACTACGACATCCTCGGTAGGCCCACATAAGGGCAAGGAAAACTCACACCCAGTGGGACATCGGTGACAATGATGACTATGAGAACCTTGGAGAGGAGGAAAGCAATGGATGTCGAGCGGGTCTAACATGATACTGTGAAAGTTCAATCCATAATGGATCCAACACAGTCGCGAGAGTCCAGTCCAAAGCGGATCCAACACAGCAGCGAGAGTCCCGTTCACAGCGGAGCCAGCAGGAAACCATCCCAAGCGGAGGCGGATCAGCAGCGCAGAGATGTCCCCAGCCGATACACAGGCAAGCAGTACATGGCCACCGGATCGGACCGGACCCCCTCCACAAGGGAGAGTGGGACATAGAAGAAAAAGAAAAGAAACGGCAGATCAACTGGTCTAAAAAGGAGGTCTATTTAAAGGCTAGAGTATACAAATGAGTTTTAAGGTGAGACTTAAATGCTTCTACTGAGGTGGCATCTCGAACTGTTACCGGGAGGGCATTCCAGAGTACTGGAGCCCGAACGGAAAACGCTCTATAGCCCGCAGACTTTTTTTGGGCTTTGGGAATCACTAATAAGCCGGAGTCCTTTGAACGCAGATTTCTTGCCGGGACATATGGTACAATACAATCGGCAATGTGCCCCCTCACATTGATAACAAAAATGAGCAGACGCATTTCGATCATAAGAAGAAGTGCCTATTTTTTAACCGACACAACTACTAAGCAAGTTATGTATATATATATATATATATATGTAAATATATATATATATATAAAATAAATCATATAGATACCACGCCCCCTTGTGGTCTGTGCCGTCTACTCCCCCACGGGAATCACAACAATTACACCAACTCACAAGTCGATTCAATTACATATCTAAGGGTGATGATCTCATCGATTCTTGAAAATGATGAATCCATTTAAAATCAAAATAAACAAGAATACTAATTTAAGTCTAAATCAAGTGTTTAGCACTCCTAATTACAGTATCAGATTAGTGTTAGCATTGTTACATTTGAAATAACGGTATTAAATGTGTCTTATCGCCAGTATTGAATGTTTAATAACAGTCTTATTGTCAGGGTTATTAGTTGTTGAACCCCAAGATGCAGGGATGGAGGCAGGCATTGGATATGAAGACATTATTTAATATAAATAATAGAACAAGAACAAACAAAAAGCACGCACATGGGCGGAATAACAAACTAAGGGAGCTAGCACTGGAAGCTAGTAAACAAAAAGGAACTTTAGCATGGAAGCTACAGGATCACAAACAGAAAAACTGGAAATAACTAATGGCTAACAAGAACAGCTTACCGCTATGACAACCAGGACAAAATGTAGCATGACAGGTAATAGCTGAAAAGAATCACAGACACGACAAGAGCAACATGTGGCAACGACAAGTCCGAATGACAATACAATGATCCAGCACTGACTGGAGGAACAAAGCAGGTAAAATAGGAGCCGGCCAATTGACATCAGGTGTGACCAGATGCCAATCAGCTGCAGCTGAGTGAAAACAGGACACAGGGAGACATACAGGAAGCTGAACCAAAATAAGAGCACTAGACAGGAACTAAGTACAGGAAATACTAAACACAGAGGAAACAGACAAATGCAGAGGAAAAAAACTAAAACATAGACAAACTGTCAGGGGTAAGCCTGACACTTATATGGCATTGCCTTAATAATTGGGATGGTTTCCTGCTGGCTCTGCTGTGAACGGGACTCTCGCTGCTGTGTTGGATCCGCTTTGGACTGGACTCTCGCGACTGTGTTGGATCCATTATGGATTGAACTTTCACAGTATCATGTTGGACCCGCTCGACATCCATTGCTTTCCTCCTCTCCAAGGTTCTCATAGTCATCATTGTCACCGACGTCCCACTGGGTGTGAGTTTTTCCTTGCCCTTATGTGGGCCTACCGAGGATGTCGTGGTGGTTTGTGCAGCCCTTTGAGACACTAGTGATTTAGGGCTATATAAGTAAACATTGATTGATTGATTGGTTATACAATCCCTTCACTGCAAAAAGTCAGTGTTGAAAAACAAGAAAACAAAAAACAAAAATGAGGGGTATTTTACTTGAACTAAGCAAAATTATCTGCCAATAGAAAAAGAAAATTTGGCTTGACAAGACTTTCCAAAACAAGTCAAATTAGCTAACTTCAATGAACCCAAAAATACCTTAAAATAAGTATATTCTCACTAATAACAAGTGTACTACTACAGTATACGAGTACGTACTTTCTATTGTTTCATTGAAAATAAAACGGCAAAGTCTATTTGGCCGTCATCTGTTTTAATATGAGAAACAATTGTGTCAAAGTCAGGATTTTGTTTTACGTTCTTAAAATAAGAAATTCTTACTTTAAAAAGTAGTTTTATACTTGTGAGTGTTGATGACACAGCTTTGCAACATTTGATATTCTAGTTTCAAGCATGTTTTACTCAATATAGGTCATCAAATCTCAGCTACAAGCTGTAATATCTTACTGAGATCATTTAGGAACTAAACACTTCAAACAAGTATAGAATCTTATGTATGGCCACGCAAGTCCCGGGATGCCCAAAATGTCCATAACACACCCAGCCGAGGGGTATGAAAGTTGCAAAAGTCAGCAAAAAGCCCAAAAATGTTCAAAATACCTACACAGGTTCGAGTCCCACAAGATCCGCCGCCGGCCGGGATGCCCAAAATGTCCAAAACGCGCCTAGCAAAGTTCCACGGGAAGGTGGGGAGAAAAGTCGGTGAAATGTTCAAAAGTCCCACCCGGGTTCGAGTGTGTGCTCAAACTCAACCTCGAACCCGGTTGGGACTCGAACCTTGGTAGGTATTTTGAACATTTTGGAGGACTTTTGCCGACTTTTCTAATTTTCCCCCCCTACTTCCCGTGGGACTTTGCTGGGTGCGTTTTGGACATTTTTTGTATCCCGGGATTTGTGTGGCCGGCGGCGGGACTCGTGGGACTGGAACCCGAGGAGGTATTTTGGACACAATGTGGACTTTTGAACATTTTGGCCACCTTTTCCCCCTCTTCTTCCCCGCCTTCCTGTGCACCATTGCTGGGTGTGTTTTGGACACTTGGACAAAAATAGTTTCCAGCATATTTTACTCAAAACAGGTCATAAAATGTCGGAAACAAGCTGTAGTATCTTACTGAGATCATTTAGGACCTAAACACTTCAAACAAGTATAGAATCTTATGTATGGCCGCGCAAGTCCCGCGATGCCCAAAATGTCCATTACACACCCAGCCGAGTCCCATGGGGAGGGGGTATGAAAGTTGCAAAAGTCAGCAAAAGTCCCAAAAATGTTCAAAATACCTACACAGGTTCGAGTCCCACAAGTTCCGCCTGCCCAAAGTGTCCAAAACGCGCCCAGCAAAGTTCCACGGGAAGGTGGGGAGAAAAGTCGGTGAAATGTTCAAAAGTCCCACCCGGGTTCGAGTGTGCGCTCAAACTCAACCTCGAACCCGGTTGGGACTCGAACCTTGGTAGGTATTTTGAAAATTTTGGGGGACTTTTGCCGACTTTTCTAATTTTCCCCCCCTACTTCCCGTGGGACTTTGCTGGGTGCGTTTTGGACATTTTTTGTATCCCAGGATTTGTGTGGCCGGCGGCGGCACTCATGGGACAGGAACCCCGGGGAGGTATTTTGGACACAATTGGGACTTTTGAACATTTTGGCCGCCTTTTCCCCCTCTTCTTCCCCGCCTTCCTGTGCACCATTGCTGGGTGTGTTTTGAACACTTGGACAAAAATAGTTTCCAGCATATTTTACTCAAAACAGGTCATAAAATGTCGGAAACAAGCTGTAGTATCTTACTGAGATCATTTAGGACCTAAACACTTCAAACAAGTATAAAATCTTATGTATGGCCGCGCAAGTCCCGGGATGCCCAAAATGTCCATAACACACCCAGCTGAGTCCCATGGCGAGGGGGTATGAAAGTTGCAAAAGTCAGCAAAAGTCCCAAAAATGTTCAAAATACCTACACAGGTTCGAGTCCCACAAGTTCCGCCGCCGGCCGGGATGCCCAAAGTGTCCAAAACGCGCCCAGCAAAGTTCCACGGGAAGGTGGGGAGAAAAGTCGGTGAAA
Organism: Nerophis ophidion; assembly: GCF_033978795.1. Taxonomy (NCBI): domain Eukaryota; kingdom Metazoa; phylum Chordata; class Actinopteri; order Syngnathiformes; family Syngnathidae; genus Nerophis; species Nerophis ophidion. The sequence goes on from NC_084624.1 coordinate 47,696,807, forward strand.
TGTTCAAAAGTCCCACCCGGGTTCGAGTGTGCGCTCAAACTCAACCTCGAACCCGGTTGGGACTCGAACCTTGGTAGGTATTTTGAACATTTTGGAGGACTTTTGCCGACTTTTCTAATTTTCCCCCCCTACTTCCCGTGGGACTTTGCTGGGTGCGTTTTGGAAATTTTTTGTATCCCGGGATTTGTGTGGCCGGCGGCGGGACTCGTGGGACTGGAACCCGAGGAGGTATTTTGGACACAATGTGGACTTTTGAACATTTTGGCCACCTTTTCCCCCTCTTCTTCCCCGCCTTCCTGTGCACCATTGCTGGGTGTGTTTTGGACACTTGGACAAAAATAGTTTCAAGCATATTTTACTCAAAACAGGTCATAAAATGTCGGAAACAAGCTGTAGTATCTTACTGAGATCATTTAAGACCTAAACACTTCAAACAAGTATAGAATCTTATGTATGGCCACGCAAGTCCCGGGATGCCCAAAATGTTCATAACACACCCAGCCGAGTCCCATGGGGAGGGGGGATGAAAGTTGCAAAAGTCAGCAAAAGTCCCAAAAATGTTCAAAATACCTACACAGGTTCGAGTCCCACAAGTTCCGCCGCCGGCCGGGATGCCCAAAATGTCCAAAACGCGCCCAGCAAAGTTCCACGGGAAGGTGGGGAGAAAAGTGAGAAAAGTCAGGGAGCGAACTATTTAGTCAGCAAAGAACACGCCACAAATTAGCTGCACTGTTTTATAAGCTCCAGGATTCAAAGCGTAGGAAAAAAAGTAATGGCTTATAATCCGGAATTTAGGATATTTTCCTTAAGGCATTGCGGCCATAACATGTGTTTTGTCTGATGTATCGATTAATCGAACAAACTAACCAATAGATTACTAAAGTAATCGATAGCCTTGGCCCTAAGGAACAAAGGGCGATGGATATGTTAACGAGGAAATAAACGATATTCCACGGTACTTTGCGAAGAAGAGTACTTCGTTAGCATTCAGGAGCGCTTGTTTGTGGAGATTTCCATAAATCCTACATTCCAAAGGTGGCTTCCTTTGTGGTGTTTACGTGATATCAAATGAATAAAGCATGACGTGTTGGAGGAGAGGCTGGATTATGGCTTCAAGGGATTGGGGGGTCGCAAGGTCCGAGAGGTGTGGCTGTTCCTAGGCTGTTCCTTAATACGTTGCCTAAGGGCTAGAATACATACTCTCGCGTCATAAAACTTGCGTCCTCTCTGAAGGCATCTTGTTCGATTTATAGCTCTTCCGTAGAGGGTGGCGCCAGACTTGTAATTCTCTTCCAAAACTCTTAGAAAGAGTGACGACAACTACAACGTCGACATCTTTGTCTATAGTGGAACTAATCACTCAGAATCATCAATTTACTTATTTGGAGGGGGGCGTGGTGTGTACAGACCAGCCTCGAAGCCAGCGGCAGGTGAGTGGATTGCCCAGCTGGGTTTGGCTATCTAATCACCTGTTGCCCTTATTAGCAGCAGCCGGGCGGAGACAGGTAGTTGGAGTTGATGCTGGTGAGCAGACACAGACGCTGGATATTGCGAGAGAGAGAAGGCCGGAAAGACGACACGCCAAAAAGACTGAAAAGTCCCGGAGCAGAGACTGTCGCGTGTGCGCTCAGAATAAAAGACATTGTTGAACCCTAAATACCGGGCTCTCGTGCTATTGTGTGGTGATCCGAAGAACCCACAAGAGGGCAACCTACGCATCTTATCGTTCATAGAAAAAATTAAATTCCCTTCCGTTTTTAAAGGCCTACTGAAAGCCACTACTAGCGACCACGCAGTCTGATAGTTTATATATCAATGATGAAATATTAACATTGCAACACATGCCAATACGGCCGCTTTAGTTTACTAAATTGCAATTTTAAATTTCCCGGGAGTTTCTTGCTTTAAGCGTCACAGACTGTTAGGAACTATTAACGCTGCACACACACACAGCTAAAAGTCGTCTGCTTTAACCGCATAATTACACAGTATTTTGGACATCTGCATTGCTGAATCTTTTGCAATTTGTTCAATTAATAATGGAGAAGTCAAAGTAGAAAAATGGAGTCTGGAAGCTTTAGCCTTTAGCCACACAAACACAAGGTGATTCCTTGTTTAAAATTCCCGGAGGCGAAGCTTTCCTATGGATCAGAGCGGTCAAGCGAACATGGACTCCAACCAAATGTCAACCAGCAGTTTTCGGTGAGAAAATTGTGGTAAAAAGTCGCCACTTACCGGAGATCAGCTGAGCTTGTGCCGTCCGTACAGCTGCCGTCGACTTCCATCGGACACTGGCCTCAGCACACCCGTGGCCACACCCCTCCGACTATCAGGTACTGTTAAACTCACTAAAACACTAGCAACACAATAGAAAGATAAGGGATTTCCCAGAATTATCCCAGTAAATGTGTCTAAAAACATCTGAATCCTGTTACGCCTGTTTGGCATAGTGACGCCGGGTTCGATTCCCTCGAGGATGCGTCGAAAATTGAACACAGCAAAAGGTATGAACTAATGATTTATTTAACAAAAGGTGCTAGAGAACAAAAATACTGGAGCTAAGAAAAGGCAAGCAAAGGACGCTAGCATGAGAGCTAGGATAAACAAATAGTAAACTAAACTGGCACGTAGGCACACAAAGGGGAAAAACAAAACATTTAGCATGAGAGCTAAGAATGAAAAAAATTGCGCAGCGTGAGAGCTGGCGAGAATGATGCAGAAATTGCATGGAAGCAAAAGTGCAAAGCAGACAAGAACAAATTTGGATCCCAGACTGAACAACAAAAGATGCAGGCTTAAATAAGGCAGGTGATTAGTGAGGACAGGTGTGCAGGGCCGCGAGTAAAAGGTGAAACTGATAAGCTACCATGGTGACCGACTAAACAAGAAATAATAGGATCAGATGGAGGGAACCTATGGCTCTAGAGCCAGATGTGGCTCTTTTGATGACTACATATGGCTCTCAGATAATTATATTTATATAGCGCTTTTCTCTAGTGACTCAAAGCGCCTTACAAAGCGCCACCCAATATCTAAGTTCCATTTAAAGCAGTGTGGGCGGCACCGGGGGCAGGTGTGTAAAGTGTCTTGCCCAAAGACACAACGGCAGTGACTAGAATGGCGGAAGCGGGAATCGAACCTGGAACCCTCAGGTTGCTAGCACGGCCGCTCTACCAACCGAGCTATGCCGAGTAACCGTGTAATACTCTTCCGTATCAGTAGGTGGCAGTCGGAAGCCAATTGCTTTGTAGATGTGGGAAACAGCGGGAGGCAGAGTGCAGGTAAAAAGGTGTCTAATGCTTAAACCAGGGGTAGGGAACCTATGGCTCTAGAGCCAGATCTGGCTCTCAGATAAATCTTAGCTGACATTGCTTAACATGATAAGTAATGAAGAATTCCGCTGGTAATCAGTGTCAAGAATAACGTTCAAAATATAAAACATTCTCATGCGTTTTAATCCAACCATCCGTTTTCTACCGCACCTGTTCAAGATGTCGCATTAATGGTAAGAAGTATTTTATGTATTATTGGTTAACTTTTACAATAACAATGTTGTTAAAAAGAATAACAGACTTATTATACACTACAAATGTTGGTCATACTTAAAAATGCACAAATTGAGTTGTATTCATCCATCCATCATCTTCCGCTTTTCCGAGGTCGGGTCGCGGGGGCAGCAGCCTAAACAGGGCAGCTCAGCCTTCCCTCTCCCCAGCCACTTCGTTTAGCTCTTCCCTGGGGATCCCGAGGCGTTCCAGGGCCAGCCGGGAGAGATAGTCTTCCCAACGTGTCCTGGGTCTTTCCCGTGGCCTTAAACCGGTTGTTCGGGTGGCATCCTGACCAGATGCCCGAACCACCTCATCTGGCTCCTCTCCATGTGGAGGAGCAGCGGTTTTACTTTGAGTTCCTCCCGGATGGCAGAGCTTCTCACCCTATCTCTAAGGGAGAGACCTGGAAACTCATTCCGGCCGCTTGTACCCGTGATCTCATGCGGGCCCTAATTACATGGCGGGCCAAATTTGGCCCGCGGGCCCGAGTTTGACACCCGTGAATTACAGTGTATTATGCAGCCATCATTTCAAAAGATGGTGTTTCGAAGAGGGTCTCTTGCGAAAGGCAGAGATGGGCATCGCCACCACCCGTCGACTGGTGCTGGAAAAAGGTGCGGCGCCGACCTTCAGGTTGTGCAGGTACCACCATATAATCTCACTAAAACACTAGTAACACAATAAGCAGATAAGGGATTTTCTAGAATTATCCTTGTAAATTTGTCTAATAACATCTGAATCGCTCTGCCGTCAAGTTTTTTTTTTTAGTCCTTCACTCTCACTTTCCTCATCCACGAATCTTTCATCCTCGCTCAAATTATGGGTAAATCGTCGCTTTGTCAGTCCGAATTGCTCTCAATTATAAACAATGTTCAGATGTGAGGAGCTCCACAACCCGGTACAGACAAGGCTTTTTTATTAGCACCAAAAGTTGCGATGTTCTCTACTAAATCCTTTCAGCAAAAATATGGTAATATGGCGAAATGATGAAGTATGACACATAGAATGGACCTGCTATCCCCGTTTAAATAAGAACATCTCATTTCAGTAGGCCTTTAAGGCGGTCTGTCATGACATTTTTAGCATTCGATCAAATTTTATCATGAGGTTTTGTATTAGTTTTCCTAACTAATGTGCCCAGGCACATTTTTTAATTTTCTAAATTTGACCCCCGAGGCAAAATAATTGCCCAGGCCTGGTTTAAGGGTTTAGTAAGGGTTTAGACATGGCCTTAGTGCCGAAGCGGCCTTAATGACATGTGTGATTTCCAGGAAAGTATAGCGCCATTGCATTTAGTCCTTCACTCTCACTTTCCTCATCCAGAAATCTTTCATCCTCGCTCAAACTTATGGGGAAATCGTCGCTTTGTCAGTCCGAATCGCTCTCGATGCTGGTGGCCATGATTGTAAACAATGTTCAGATGTGAGGAGCTCCACAACCCGTGACGTCACGCGCACATCGTCTGCTACTTCCTGTACAGGCAAGGCTTTTTTATTAGCGACCAAAAGTTGCGATGTTCTCTACTAAATCCTTTCAGCAAAAATATGGCAATATGGCGAAATGATGAAGTATGACACATAGAATGGACCTGCTATCCCCGTTTAAATAAGAACATCTCATTTCAGTAGGCCTTTAAGGCGGTCTGTCATGACATTTTTAGCATTCAATCAAATTTTATCATGAGGTTTTGTATTAGTTTTCCTAACTAATGTGCCCAGGCACATTTTTTAATTTTCTAAATTTGACCCCCGAGGCAAAATAATTGCCCAGGGCTGGTTTAAGGGTTTAGTAAGGGTTTAGACATGGCCTTAGTGCCGAAGCGGCCTTAATGACATGTGTGATTTCCAGGAAAATATAGCGCCATTGCATTTAGTCCTTCACTCTCACTTTCCTCATCCAGAAATCTTTCATCCTCGCTCAAACTTATGGGGAAATCATCGCTTTGTCAGTCCGAATCGCTCTCGCTGCTGGTGGCCATGATTGTAAACAATGTTCAGATGCGAGGAGCTCCACAACCCGTGACGTCACGCGCACATCGTCTGCTACTTCCGGTACAGGCAAGGCTTTTTTATTAGCGACCAAAAGTTTCGATGTTCTCTACTAAATCCTTTCAGCAAAAATATGGCAATATGGCGAAATGATGAAGTATGACACATAGAATGGACCTGCTATCCCCGTTTGAATAAGAACATCTCATTTCAGTAGGCTTTTAAGGCGGTCTGTCATAACATTTTTAGCATTCAATCAGATTTTATCATGAGGTTTTGTATTAGTTTTCCTAAAAATAGATATATCGGTCCCCAGACACATTTATTTTTATTTTTTTCTAAATTTGGTCCCCGAGGCAAAATAATTGCCCAGGCCTGGTTTAAGGGTTTAGTAAGGGTTTAGACATGGCCTTAGTGCCGAAGCGGCCTTAAAGACATGTGTGATTTCCAGGAAATTATAGCGCCATTGCATTTAGTCCTTCACTCTCACTTTCCTCATCCAGAAATCTTTCATCCTCGCTCAAACTTATGGGGAAATCATCGCTTTGTCAGTCCGAATCGCTCTCGCTGCTGGTGGCCATGATTGTAAACAATGTTCAGATGTGAGGAGCTCCACAACCCGTGACGTCACGCGCACATCGTCTGCTACTTCCGGTACAGGCAAGGCTTTTTTATTAGCCACCAAAAGTTGCGATGTTCTCTACTAAATCCTTTCCGCAAAAATATGGCAATATGGCGAAATGATGAAGTATGACACATAGAATGGACCTGCTATCCCCGTTTGAATAAGAACATCTCATTTCAGTAGGCCTTTAAGGCGGTCTGTCATAACATTTTTAGCATTCAATCAAATTTTATCATGAGGTTTTGTATTAGTTTTCCTAACTAATGTGCCCAGACACATTTTTTAATTTTCTAAATTTGACCCCCGAGGCAAAATAATTGCCCAGGCCTGGTTTAAGGGTTTAGTAAGGGTTTAGACATGGCCTTAGTGCCGAAGCGGCCTTAATGACATGTGTGATTTCCAGGAAATTATAGCGCCATTGCATTTAGTCCTTCACTCTCACTTTCCTCATCCAGAAATCTTTCATCCTCGCTCAAACTTATGGGGAAATCGTCACTTTGTCAGTCCGAATCACTCTCGCTGCTGGTGGCCATGATTGTAAACAATGTTCAAATGTGAGGAGCTCCACAACCCGTGACGTCACGCGCACATCGTCTGCTACTTCCGGTACAGGCAAGGCTTTTTTATTAGCCACCAAAAGTTGCGATGTTCTCTACTAAATCCTTTCCGCAAAAATATGGCAATATGGCGAAATGATGAAGTATGACACATAGAATGGACCCGCTATCCCCGTTTAAATAAGAACATCTCATTTCAGTAGGCCTTTAAGGCGGTCTGTCATAACATTTTTAGCATTCAATCAGATTTTATCATGAGGTTTTGTATTAGTTTTCCTAAAAATAGATATATCGGTCCCCAGACACATTTTTTTTTTTTTTTTCTAAATTTGACCCCCGAGGCAAAATAATTGCCCAGGCCTGGTTTAAGGGTTTAGTAAGGGTTTAGACATGGCCTTAGTGCCGAAGCGGCCTTAATGACATGTGTGATTTCCAGGAAATTATAGCGCCATTGCATTTAGTCCTTCACTCTCACTTTCCTCATCCAGAAATCTTTCATCCTCGCTCAAACTTATGGGGAAATCGTCACTTTGTCAGTCCGAATCACTCTCGCTGCTGGTGGCCATCATTGTAAACAATGTTCAGATGTGAGGAGCTCCACAACCCGTGACGTCACGCGCACATCGTCTGCTACTTCCGGTACAGGCAAGGCTTTTTTATTAGCGACCAAAAGTTGCGATGTTTTCTACTAAATCCTTTCAGCAAAAATATGGCAATATGGCGAAATGAACAAGTATGACACATAGAATGGACCTGCTATCCCCGTTTAAATAAGAACATCTCATTTCAGTAGACCTTTAAGGTGGTCAGTCATAACATTTTTAGCATTCAATCAGATTTTATCATGAGGTTTTGTATTAGTTTTCCTAAAAATAGATATATCGGTCCCCAGACAAATGTATTTATTTTTTTTTCTAAATTTGGTCCCCGAGGCAAAATAATTGCCCAGGCCTGGTTTAAGGGTTTAGTAAGGGTTTAGACATGGCCTTAGTGCCGAAGCGGCCTTAATGACATGTGTGATTTCCAGGAAATTATAGCGCCATTGCATTTAGTCCTTCACTCTCACTTTCCTCATCCAGAAATCTTTCATCCTCGCTCAAACTTATGGGGAAATCGTCGCTTTGTCAGTCCGAATCGCTCTCGCTGCTGGTGGCCGTGATTATAAACAATGCGCGCCTCTCCTTAACGTCACCCCAGTGGCTGCCACTTTGTTTATTTATTCTTCACCTCCATGAAACAAATAAGATGTTTTTATTTTTACGCCCCTCCCCGTCCCCCCCCCCCGTCCGTGGTGCCTTCGCCTTGTTTGTGCACATCTCATTTCATTAGATTAACCACAGGCTGTGCCTATTTGACAAATAAGTTTGATCCTTTCATTCGCAGAATTGACTTCAAATCCCCAAAACGGATTGGAGTCCTTCCCCGCAGGCTCCACGCTGGCCTCATTTCTCCCCATCAAAAGAGTCTGTGTTTTTTTTTTTGGACAGAACTGGGATTAAAAGTGGCTATCTTTGATGGCTCACTTAGCGGAATTACAATGGCGACATTCCTAAGATTGCCTTTACTGCTGTTTTTTTTCATCTTCCTCCACCTGTGAGGTTTGGACCTCATTCGGAAGTTTGTAAGATAAACAGAATTATTAATAACAATATTAAGTACTTTAGATATTACAGGTATTTAACTTAACTGCACAATATATGAGTGTGGAGAGGCGGAGCCGGCGAACGAGCAGCGGGGCAGGGCACGCTGGAGCCCGGCCCAAGATGGCGGCAAGGAGGCGGAGAATGCGAGCGAGCGGCGAGGCGGGGCGTGCCGAAACCGACGCCGCAGTCAAGTTCAGGTGCGTGGATCGCGCACCGGTACACAGTTAACATTTCTCCTCACGATATATAAAAGGGGAGAAGGAGGAAAGATCAGGGCAGAAGAAGTTGGAGAGCCTGCAGCAGCGGATGAAGAGCGGAAGCGGGAGAGAGCAAGACGGCGATGACGACTGAAGAGTGACAAGGAGGAGCGAGCAGTGGGAGCGACGACGGCGCAAAAGACTTCCTTTGTTTGAAAAAATAAACAAGAGTCAAACCTGCATGACAATGTCCTTCCTTGGTGGTCCGTTGAACCCGTACGACGGCAAGAGTCTGTCACAATGGGATGTAAGTTGGGAACAGGCCATGATTGGAGCGAGGCAAAATGACTAATTATTTGGAGTGCATAAGAAAGTGGAAATTCCTCTTTATGCACATGCCCTTTATAGTACACATTCTGTACTAGTGGTAAGTAGCAAACTGCTTAGTCAGTCTTAAAAGCACTAATGTTGACAACGACTGAAGAGCGACACTGAGGAGCGAGGAGTGGGAGCGACGACGGCGCAAAAGACTTCCTTTGTTTGAAAAAATAAACAAGAGTCAAACCTGCATGAGAATGTCCTTCCCTGGTGGTCCATTGAACCCGTACGATGGCAAGAGTCTGTCACAATGGGATGTAAGTTGGGAACAGGCCATGATTGGAGCGAGGCAAAATGACTAATTATTTGGAGTGCATAAGAAAGTGGAAATTCCTCTTTAAACACATGCCCTTTATCGTACATATTTTGTACCAGTGGTAAGTAGAAAACTGCTGAGTCATCCTTAAAAGCACCAATGTTGACAACGACTGAAGAGCGACAAGGAGGAGCGTGCAGTGGGAGCGATGACAGCGCAAAAAACTTCCTTTGTTTGAAAAAATAAACAAGAGTCTAACCTGCGCGAGAATGTCCTTCCTTGGTGGTCCATGGAACCCGCATGACGGCAAGAGTCCGTCACAATGGGGTGTTAATTGGGAACAGGCCATGATTGGAGCGAGGCAAAATGACAAATTATTTGGAGTGCATAAGAAAGTGGAAATTCCTTATTAAACACATGCCCTTTATTGTACACATTTTGTACTAGTGGTAAGTAGCAAACTGCACAGTCAGCCTTAAAAGCACCAATGTTGACAACGACTGAAGAGTGACAAGGAGGAGCGAGCAGTGGGAGCGACGACGGCGCAAAAGACTTCCTTTGTTTGAAAAAATAAACAAGAGTCAAACCTGCATGAGAATGTCCTTCCTTGGTGGTTCATGGAACCCGCATGACGGCAAGAGTCCGTCACAATGGGGTGTTAATTGGGAACAGGCCATGATTGGAGCGAGGCAAAATGACTAATTATTTGGAGTGCATAAGAAAGTGGAAATTCCTCTTTAAACACATACCCTTTATAGTACACATTCTGTACTAGTGGTAAGTAGCAAACTGCTCAGTCAGCCTTAAAAGCACCAATGTTGACAACGACTGAAGAGCGACAAGGAGGAGCGAGCAGTGGGAGCGACGACGGCGCAAAAGACTTCCTTTGTTTGAAAAAATAAACAAGAGTCAAACCTGCATGAGAATGTCCTTCCCTGGTGGTCCATTGAACCCGTACGATGGCAAGAGTCTGTCACAATGGGATGTAAGTTGGGAACAGGCCATGATTGGAGCGAGGCAAAATGACTAATTATTTGGAGTGCATAAGAAAGTGGAAATTCCTCTTTAAACACATGCCCTTTATCGTACATATTTTGTACCAGTGGTAAGTAGAAAACTGCTGAGTCATCCTTAAAAGCACCAATGTTGACAACGACTGAAGAGCGACAAGGAGGAGCGTGCAGTGGGAGCGATGACAGCGCAAAAAACTTCCTTTGTTTGAAAAAATAAACAAGAGTCTAACCTGCGCGAGAATGTCCTTCCTTGGTGGTCCATGGAACCCGCATGACGGCAAGAGTCCGTCACAATGGGGTGTTAATTGGGAACAGGCCATGATTGGAGCGAGGCAAAATGACAAATTATTTGGAGTGCATAAGAAAGTGGAAATTCCTTATTAAACACATGCCCTTTATTGTACACATTTTGTACTAGTGGTAAGTAGCAAACTGCACAGTCAGCCTTAAAAGCACCAATGTTGACAACGACTGAAGAGTGACAAGGAGGAGCGAGCAGTGGGAGCGACGACGGCGCAAAAGACTTCCTTTGTTTGAAAAAATAAACAAGAGTCAAACCTGCATGAGAATGTCCTTCCTTGGTGGTTCATGGAACCCGCATGACGGCAAGAGTCCGTCACAATGGGGTGTTAATTGGGAACAGGCCATGATTGGAGCGAGGCAAAATGACTAATTATTTGGAGTGCATAAGAAAGTGGAAATTCCTCTTTAAACACATACCCTTTATAGTACACATTCTGTACTAGTGGTAAGTAGCAAACTGCTCAGTCAGCCTTAAAAGCACCAATGTTGACAACGACTGAAGAGCGACAAGGAGGAGCGAGCAGTGGGAGCGACGACGGCGCAAAAGACTTCCTTTGTTTGAAAAAATAAACAAGAGTCAAACCTGCATGAGAATGTCCTTCCCTGGTGGTCCATTGAACCCGTACGATGGCAAGAGTCTGTCACAATGGGATGTAAGTTGGGAACAGGCCATGATTGGAGCGAGGCAAAATGACTAATTATTTGGAGTGCATAAGAAAGTGGAAATTCCTCTTTAAACACATACCCTTTATCGTACATATTTTGTACCAGTGGTAAGTAGAAAACTGCTGAGTCAGCCTTAAAAGCACCAATGTTGACAACGACTGAAGAGCGACAAGGAGGAGCGAGCAGTGGGAGCGACGACGGCGCAAAAAACTTCCTTTGTTTGAAAAAATAAACAAGAGTCTAACCTGCGCGAGAATGTCCTTCCTTGGTGGTCCATGGAACCCGCATGACGGCAAGAGTCCGTCACAATGGGGTGTTAATTGGGAACAGGCCATGATTGGAGCGAGGCAAAATGACAAATTATTTGGAGTGCATAAGAAAGTGGAAATTCCTTATTAAACACATGCCCTTTATTGTACACATTTTGTACCAGTGGTAAGTAGCAAACTGCACAGTCAGCCTTAAAAGCACCAATGTTGACAACGACTGAAGAGTGACAAGGAGGAGCGAGCAGTGGGAGCGACGACGGCGCAAAAGACTTCCTTTGTTTGAAAAAATAAACAAGAGTCAAACCTGCATGAGAATGTCCTTCCTTGGTGGTTCATGGAACCCGCAAGACGGCAAGAGTCCGTCACAATGGGGTGTTAATTGGGAACAGGCCATGATTGGAGCGAGGCCAAATTACACATTTTTTGGAGTGCATAAGAAAGTGGAAATTCCTCTTTAAACACATGCCCTTTATCGTACACATTTTGTACTAGTGGTAAGTTGCAAACTGCTCAGTCAGCCTTAAAAGCACCAATGTTGACAACGATTGAAGAGTGACAAGGAGGAGCGAGCAGTGGGAGCGACGACGGCGCAAAAGACTTCCTTTGTTTGAAAAAATAAACAAGAGTCAAACCTGCATGAGAATGTCCTTTCTTGGTGGTCCATGGAACCCGCATGACGGCAAGAGTCTGTCACAATGGGGTGTTAATTGGGAACAGGCCATGATTGGAGCGAGGCAAAATGACACATTTTTTGGAGTGCATAAGAAAGTGGAAATTCCTCTTTAAACACATGCCCTTTATCGTACACATTTTGTACTAGTGGTAAGTAGCAAACTGCTCAGTCAGCCTTAAAAGCACCAATGTTGACAACGACTGAAGAGTGACAAGGAGGAGCGAGCAGTGGGAGCGACGACGGCGCAAAATACATCCTTTGTTTGAAAAAATAAACAAGAGTCAAACCTGCATGAGAATGTCCTTCCTTGGTGGTCCATGGAACCCGTATGACGGCAAGAGTCCGTCCCAATGGGGTGTTAATTGGGAACAGGCCATGATTGGAGCGAGGCAAAATGACTAATTATTTGGAGTGCAAAGGAATGTGGAAATTCCTCTTTAAACACATGCCCTTTATCGTATACATTTTGTACTAGTGGTAAGTAGCAAACTGCTCAGTCAGCCTTAAAAGCACCAATGTTGACAACGACTGAAGAGCGACACTGAGGAGCGAGCAGTGGGAGCGACGACGGCGCAAAAGACTTCCTTTGTTTGAAAAAATAAACAAGAGTCAAACCTGCACGAGAATGTCCTTCCTTGGTGGTCCATGGAACCCGCATGACGGCAAGAGTCCGTCACAATGGGATGTAAATTGGGAACAGGCCATGATTGGAGCGAGGCAAAATTACTAATTATTTGGAGTGCATAAGAAAGTGGAAATTCCTTTTTAAACACATGCCCTTTATCGTACAGATTTTGTACTAGTGGTAAGTAGCAAACTGCTCAGTCAGCCTTAAAAGCACCAATGTTGACAACAATGTGACAAGATGCAACACGCATGACTTTCACACCAACAGCTGAGTGGCAACATTTTTAAACCTTTTTTTAGTTGCCATTTGGGCTTATTTGACTCTAATTAAAATAAAAAAACTAAGACTCATCTTTTGTGGAGGGGCGGAGCCTACGGGCCGACAGAGCGGCAGGGCACGCTTGAGCCCGGCCCAAGATGGCGGCGAGGGAGCAAGGCGGCAATCAAATTCAGGTGCGTGGATCGCACACCGGGACACGATTATTGTATCTCCTAACAGTCTATAAAAGGGGAGAAGGAGGAGAGATCGAGGCTGAAGGAGGTGGAGATTCCGCAGGAGTGGCTTGAGAGCAGGAGCAACAGGAAGCAAGACACGAGAGACGGAGACGCGGCCGACTAAAGCGCGGACTGGAGAGCGAGCAGCGGGAGCGGCGACGGCCCAAAAGACATCCGTTATTGAAAAACAAACGAGTCAAACCTGCTCGATCGTGTCCTTCCTGAGTGGTCCATGGAACCCGCACAGCGACAGTGAAAGTCGTTCACAATGCTCCTAGTCACGTCCGTTGTGTCCTTGGGCAAGACACTTCACCCTTGCTCCTGATGGGTCCTGGTGAGCGCCTTGCATGGCAGCTCCCGCCGTCAGTGGGTGAATGTGTGTGTGAATGTGGAAATACCGTCAAAGCGCTTTGGGCTCCTTAAAAAGGGGTAGAAAAGTCCTATACATGTACAAACATTTACTATTACTTAATTAAAGGTGATTTCTGAATTGATTTCAAATATGTTCACGCTTAAAAGGAGGTCTTTTTCTTCTTTTAAAACTACATCTTTTGCAGGGATTTCAAAAACACTTCAGAGCAGTTCGGGGACCAGGTTAAAGGGGGAAATATGGCATATTATTCTCATGACAGCTTCTGAAGAGTTCTCCACTAATCTTTTGATCATTCCCCCCCCCCCATACAAAATTCTCACGAGAAGGTGGAAAATTCTTATAAATGCATCATTTTATTGACTCTCTTCCTCCCTCGGTCTGGCCCCGTAATAAAGTCTCGGTGGGTCAAGCAAAGGTGTGCAGGCGTTAAGTGTTTGCTCTTACTTATTCCTGCTGATGTGTGACAGTAAGTTAGATAATGGCTTTTTTTTTTTTTGGTACCTCTTGATAAATGAGTTTAAAAGCTTACAGACAGCAGAGGGGAACAATAAAACAACCAAAGTGCTGTTGTGGAGCAACGCAGACTTACTGTGGACTTGGAGTAGTTGTTGCTTCATCATGTACTGCGGACTCTATGAACCTGGTTGAATACATGTGTATTTTTTTTATACACGCACTGCAAAAAGTCAGTGTTCAAAAACAAGAAACAATTAAAGCTGCAAGCAGCGTTGGTCGGGTCCGCCTTTGGCTGCTGCCCCCGAGACCCACGGCCGGATAAGCGTTAGAAGACGCCTTGGAGCCACTATTTTGAGAATCTAATGCATTGTGAAAGTAATGCAGTTGTTGTATTGAAGTGAAAATATCAAACTTCCTGTTGATTTTTGCTAAAGTATGTTAATTATGAAAATGTAGGTCTAAGTGAGACCTACATAGTGTTTTTTGTTTCATGTCTCTATAACATTCCTACCGGAAGTTACAAGCAGTTTTGTCTGTGTTTTCTTCCTGGGAGCAGTTTTTTCAGTGTTTTATTCAAAAATAGCGTGAGTTTAGAAGCATTTTAAGGGGGTCAAATAACAGCTCAAGAGGCAAAAATGACATTTTTCAGGAGACTTTGCACAGGGGTTCTTTGAAGGCGCGTAAAATCCAAACCGGAGAACTTATCAAAACTCTGTTACATACTTTTAATCAGAAGGGTTCAATCTCTCTCCTGTGCGAGTTTGAAGCCAAAACAACAAACGCACTCAGAGGAGATAATGTTTGAAGAAAGGTGACCGGTTTTTACTAAACTTTTGTTTTGAAGGGGGGATTGCAAACTTCCTGTTGATTTTCGTTGGGGGTTGTCAATCTATGAAATGTAGGTCTAAGCGAGACCTGCATAAAAGTTTTTGTTTCATGTCTCTCCGACATTCTTGCCGGAAGTTACAAGCAATTTTGTCTGTGTTTCCTTCCTAGGAGCAGTTTTTTGAGTGTTTTATTCAAAAATAGCGCTAGAGCGCAATTTTGAGTTTTGGGGTTTGTTTTTTTTCATTAAATCGCAATATTCGCCAGTCCTGATGTGTGCGCCAAGTTTGGTGACTTTTGAAGCATTTTAAAGGGGTCAAATTACAGCGCAAAGAGGCAAAAATCGCATTTTTTGCGAAAATGAATTATTCATCTACCTGATCATTTACTCTTAATATCTGCTTAATTTCTCTTTTAACATGTTCTATCTACACTTCTGTAAAATGTAATAATCACTTCTTCTTCTGTTGTTTGATACTTTACATTAGTTTTGGACGATACTGCAAATCTGGGTATCAATCCGATACCAAGACATTACAGGATTATACATGGCGTGACCTGGCTTGTCCACCAATTCTTTAATTCGGGATGATTCCAATTATCTGTGCCAGATTCCTAATGATTTTTAAGACAAAATAGACTCCAATGAAGAGAAACGCTGTCACATATTCAGCATGAATTGATTAACGTGGACCCCGACTTAAACAAGTTGGCGTTTTTCACTGTCACTCATCGAGATCTTGGGCTTGGGGTAACCTGCTAGTCTTGACGCAGCGCTTGTTGCTGAACACGCCATGGACTCTCGGGACGTAAAGATATCTGTCTGTTTGGAATTATGACAACAAGGAGTAAGCCTTTCTCTGGTTTGTCCACAAATTGGAAGTTGCTGGCAGTCTTCAGAGTACCCCAAAGCTGCCAGAAATGATTAAAGGATGCGGGAAGAACTGCGGACACGCTTGTGATTTTGGATCACATCGGACTGTCAGGATTTTGAGGACCAGTCATACACAATTTAGAGTGGGATAGCAAATTTTATGGTCCATGGTTCTCGCCCGGAAAAGGGTGGAGTGCCATCTCCGGGTTGGGGAGGAGACCCTGCCCCAAGTAGAGGAGTTTAAGTACCTAGGAGTCTTGTTCACGATTGAGGGAAGAGTGGATCGTGAGATCGACAGGCGGATCGGTGCGGCGTTTACAGTAATGCGGACGTTGTACCGATCCGTTGTGGTGAAGAAGGAGCTGAGCCGGAAGGCAAAGCTCTCAATTTACCGGTCGATCTACGTTCCCATCCTCACCTATGGTCATGAGCTTTGGGTCATCACCGAAAGGATAAGATCACGGGTACAAGCGGCCCAAATGAGTTCGGGTCTCTCCCTTAGAGATAGGGTGAGAAGCTCTAGTAAAGCCAGATTGGGAGGAGCCAGATGAGGTGGTTCGGGCATCTGGTCAGGATGCCACCCGAACGCCTCCCTAGGGAGGTGTTTAGGGCACGTCCAACCGGTAGGAGGCCACGGGGAATACCCAGGACACGTTGGGAAGACTATGTCTCCTGGCTGGCCTGGGAACGCCTCGGGATCCCCTGGGAAGAGCTAGACGAAGTGGCTGGGGAGAGGGAAGTCTGGGTTTCCCTGCTTAGGCTGTTGCCCCCGCGACCTGACCTCGGATAAGCGGAAGAAGATGGATGGATGGATGGATAGCAAATTTTATTTTCACTCACATACAAAACATTCTAACTTGGATTGTTTCCCTGGCTTGGAGACTCTCCTGAAGGACAGTGCGGCGAAGACACAACAAACTCCCTTATTGTCTCTCGTTGACACACACCTGTTGTTGTTGACTTCCGACTTATCGGCTGCACGACATCAAGGCTTACACACACACATGCATCCGCAAAAAAATGTACGCCACACACACATATCCAACACATTTTACCGTATTGCTTTTTGTACTATTTTGTTCCGTTCATTCTTTCTTTCTTTTCTTTGTTTGTTTTCTGTTTCTGTTGCTCTATGATTTTTTTTCCCTGTAAAGCACTTTGGTTTAATTTAAAAGTTGTTGTAAAGGTGCTACATAAATAAAATTGACTTGACTTGACGACCCCCAATCTATCGCCCTCGACGCAAATCACATAAAAGGGACTGAAGGATGGGTAGCGCCTGAGAGCTGCGGCCTGCCACCATGGCCCCGCACTCCCTCCCCTCTGTTGCAAGATATCTGGAGATGTACATTGTAATATGTATATGTGCTTTGCTATGGAGGTTTTTTCCTAATCCAAACTGGGCCCCCTTAGAAGCCCAGTCTAGATTGTATTTTTTTCACTCATCCTTCCCCAGCGTTTTACCTTTTCCCCATTTTTTACGGGGCGCCTTGTGGTGACCCATCAGCGTTTCTGTTTTGTAACCCTGTACAATGTTTGTTTGTTTGTGTAATCTTAAACGGGTTTGTGTTGAAAACAAAGATTTGTTGTACTTGTGTGTGACAGTCTCTTGCTGTCGTGTGGGTTCTCAGGACCACCAAGGAAGGACATGGTGGCGCAGGTTAGACCTTCTTTTATTTTTCAATAATAAAAAGTCTCTAAGGGTTGCTTTTCCACCTTGCCGTGTCCTGCTTCCTCTGCCGCTCCACCTTTTCAGTTGCGTGCGTCTTCGTCTTCCTGTGGCTCGCTCTCGCTCTCGTTCAGTATCCGCTTCCTTCTGGCTCCCTCTCTCTCCGTCTCTCTCCCCGGCGTTTACGGCCCGCTGCCCTTTCATACAGTGCGAGAGGATATTTAAATTGGGCCCAGCTGGGCGACCCACGCACCTGATAATATTTGCGGGGTTGATTCCAGTGTGCCCCGCCTCACTGCTTGCTCGCAGTCCACGCCCCCTCGCCGCCATCTTGGGCTGGGCTACGGTGTGCCCTGCCTTGCTGTCGGACTGCCGGCCACTCCTCCTAGCCACCATCTTGGGCTAGGCTACAATGTGCCCTGCCTTGCTTTCGGACTGTGCAATGACAATAAAGACCTATCCTATCCTATCCTACCCTTGTCATGTCTATGTGATCACGTTTTGTTTTAGTCATGTTCTGTTTGTTTTATGGCCACTCAGTCCCTGTTTTTTGCACTTCCTGGTTTGTTTCGTCGCCGTGACTACCCATTGGTTTTCACCTGTCCTCATGTCTCACACCTGTTTTGACTAGTTTAAGCCTGTCCGTTTCTGTTCTTCGTCCTGGGAACATCACACACCTCCTTCTATGCCTTCCATGCCAATGATCCATGCCCCTTGTCTTCTTCCAAATACGTTTTTTTGTTATTCATGCCATTGTGCAAGTGTTTTGTTTTATGTTCATAGTTTTGTTTCATAGCCACGTTTTTGTACCGCCATTGTGCGCTCCTTTTGTTTGTACCTGTTTTAGTTATAGTGTAAAATAATAAAAGATGTCTCTACCTTCACGCCGTTTCCTCTCCATTCGCTTGGCACCTCGGGGAAAACCATCCACGTCCAAGTCCAAGTCGTGACAACCCTGACCTAAAAACGTACTCGGGTGTTACAATTTAGTAACTTTCGATCAATCAATCAAACACTAAATACACTCCTCAAAGTGATCAAACACTTTCTAATGTTGACTCTGTATATTTGGGGGAGGCCAGACAGGTAAAAACCGGTCCTGAATGCAAATGCGCGGCCTTGGACTTGATCCTGTCTCCGCGTTCACCCTCGAGAGGCAGTTGAACAGTTCAGCAGTGAACCAGAGCGGAGAAACGCGGCAAAGAAGGTGCGTTCTCCACCCAGGTGAGCGTAACCCCTCAGCCCCGGCGGTGACAGCCCCCTGCTGTTCGGCTCCTGACGCCCGGCAGCTTCAACACCTTTGGCTTCCATGCGAATTTCCGGGTCATAAAATCAGCCCGTTTGTTTTGTTTTATTCCCAGTTGAGGAAGTTGCGACAAGCCTCCTATTGTTGTTTGTTCGGCTGGCGAGGAAGTGATGACACACCTTAGTCAAGGGGTCGGGAACCTTTTTGGCTGAGAGAGCCATGCAAGCCAGATATTTGAAAAAGTATTTCCGTGAGAGCCTTATAATATTTATTTAAGACTAAACACAACTAAATGCGTGCATTTTTAGGTAAAACCAACATGTTTAGTGTGTAATAAGTCTCTTATTCTTTTTAATAACACTGTTATTCTGAAGCAGACCAACAACACACTTCTTACCATTAATCCATCCATCCATTTTCTACCGTGGATGGATTAAAATGCATGAGAAGGTTTTATATTTTGAATGTTATTTTTGACACTGTGACTACCAGCGGAATTATTCATTACTTATCGTGTTAAGCCATGGGTATATATAATCGAGAGCGATTCGGACTGACAAAGCGACGATTTCCCCATAATTTGAGCGAGGATGAAAGATTCGTGGATGAGGAAAGTGAGAGTGAAGGACTAAAAAAAAAACTTGACGGCAGAGTGATTCAGATGTTATTAGACAAATTTACAAGGATAATTCTAGAAAATCCCTTATCTGCTTATTGTGTTACTAGTGTTTTAGTGAGATTATATGGTGGCACCTGTACAACCTGAAGGTCGGCGCCGCACCTTTTTCCAGCACCAGTCGCAAGGGACCCTCTTCGAAACACCATCTTTTGAAATGATGGCTGCATAATACACTGTAATTCACGGGTGTCAAACTCTGGCCCGCGGGCCAAATTTGACCCGCCATTCTACACAGAATACCCCATAATAATAGTAGCTACTATCCATGCATCTTTTAACGCTTATCCGAGTTTGGGTCGCGGGGGCAGCAGCCAAAGACGGACCCGACCAACGCTGCTTGCAGCTTTAATTTTTCTTGCTATTTTATTTTTCTTAGGTTATTTTCTCAAAGTAGGATTCCTCCTTATTTTTTGGAGTGATTTTTTTTTAGTTAAGTGTTTATACTCGGATTTATTTTCCGTACGTTATATATATTTTTGTGAAATACTTTTTTTACCGGAGGTTAAAAAGTTATTTCAAAATAAAAGCTGTTATTTTTGGAAACTTCCTCCCTGCATCTGGGTCCTCTCATTTCCAAGTTGTAACACGAGAATAGAATCGATTGTTGCAAAAACATTTGCAGCCCTGATAAATGAGGTGACGACTTGTCCAGGGTGTATGCCGCCTTCTGCCCCATTGTAGCTGAGATAGGCGCCAGCGCCCCCCTGCGACCCCAAAAGAGAATAAACGGAAGAAAATGGACCGATTGATAAATGTTGAAATAATTGTGCAACTGTATTTTTATCAATGTTGATGGGTGTGCATAAAGTAATATACTGTACATATATTGACAGTATAATCAAAAATATTTCCACCTTATATTAACACCTCCGCAAGTGTGACTTTTCTCTGCAGTGGAATGTGCTTGTCAGTCTAAATTAGTTCTGAGCAAACACACACAGAGAATATCCCGAGGTCAATGACAGTATTTCCTGTAGATGGAAAAAAAATGGCTATTTATTTAGTGTTGTGAATAAGCATTAATGGCAAAGAGTCTACGGTTTGTACAGTGAAGATGTTTTAAGTGGTCTCAGTCGACCTGGGAAGTTTTCACAATGAACACAGACTCAGTGCAGTGAGAGACGACTTGAAGTGATGTGAAGGGGAGATTAAATATTCCAGATTCAAGATTCAAGATCTTGAATCTGGAATACACACACACACACACACACACACATATATATATATATATATATATATATATATATATATATATATATATATATATATATATATATATATTTATATATATATATATATATATATATATATTTATAAATATATATATATACACAGAATGTGTATATATATATATATGGACTCTGATGCGTCATCTATGTTGCTGCTCCTCGATCTTAGCGCTGCTTTCGATACCGTCGATCATAATATTTTATTAGAGCGTATCAAAATACGAATTGGTATTTCAGACTCAGCCCTGTCATGGTTTAACTCTTATCTTACTGATAGGATGCAGTGCGTCTCCTATAACAGTGTGACCTCGGACTATGTTAAGGTAACGTGTGGAGTTCCCCAGGGTTCGGTCCTTGGCCCTGTACTCTTCAGCATCTACATGCTGCCGCTAGGTGACGTCATACGCAAATACGGTATTAGCTTTCACTGTTATGCTGATGACACCCAACTTTACATGCCCCTAAAGCTGACCAACACGCCGGACTGTAGTCAGTTGGAAGCGTGTCTTAATGAAATTAAACAATGGATGTCCGCTAACTTTTTGCAACTTAATGCCAAAAAAACGGAAATGCTGATTATCGGTCCTGCTAGACACCGACCTCTATTTGATAATACAACTTTAACATTTGACAACCAAATAATAAAACAAGGTGACTCTGTAAAAAATCTGGGTATTATCTTCGACCCAACTCTCTCCTTTGAGTCACACATTAAAAGCGTTACTAAAACGGCCTTCTTTCATCTCCGTAATATCGCTAAAATTCGCTCCATTTTGTCCACTAAAGACGCCGAGATCATTATCCATGCGTTTGTTACGTCTCGTCTTGATTACTGTAACGTATTATTTTCGGGTCTCCCAATGTCTAGCATTAAAAGATTACAGTTGGTACAAAATGCGGCTGCTAGACTTTTGACAAGAACAAGAAAGTTTGATCATATTACGCCTGTACTGGCTCACCTGCACTGGCTTCCTGTGCACTTAAGATGTGACTTTAAGGTTTTACTACTTACGTATAAAATACTACACGGTCTAGCTCCAGCCTATCTTGCCGATTGTATTGTACCGTATGTCCCGGCAAGAAATCTGCGTTCAAAAGACTCCGGCTTATTAGTGATTCCTAGAGCTCAAAAAAAGTCTGCGGGCTATAGAGCGTTTTCCGTTCGGGCTCCAGTACTCTGGAATGCCCTCCCGGTAACAGTTCAAGATGCTACCTCAGTAGAAGCATTTAAGTCTCATCTTAAAACTCATCTGTATACTCTAGCCTTTAAATAGACCTCCTTTTTAGACCAGTTGATCTGCCGCTTCTTTTCTTTCTCCTATGTCCCCCCCTCCCTTGTGGAGGGGGTCCGGTCCGATGACCATGGATGAAGTACTGACTGTCCAGAGTCGAGACCCAGGATGGACCGCTCGTCGGGACCCAGGATGGACCGCTCGCCTGTATCGGTTGGGGACATCTCTACGCTGCTGATCCGCTTGAGATGGTTTCCTGTGGACAGGACTCTCACTGCTGTGTTGGAGCCACTATGGATTGAACTTTCACAGTATCATGTTAGACCCGCTCGACATCCATTGCTTTCGGTCCCCTGGAGGGGGGGGGTTGCCCACATCTGAGGTCCTCTCCAAGGTTTCTCATAGTCAGCATTGTCGCTGGCGTCCCACTGAATGTGAATTCTCCCTGCCCACTGGGTGTGAGTTTTCCTTGCCCTTTTGTGGGTTCTTCCGAGGATGTTGTAGTCGTAATGATTTGTGCAGTCCTTTGAGACATTTGTGATTTGGGGCTATATAAATAAACATTGATTGATTGATTGATAGTATGGGTAACACATTTTCACCAAGAAATAGTTGCTTATTAACATACAAATTAGTAAAATATCCATCCATCCATCTTCTTCCGCTTATCCGAGGTCAGGTCGCGGGGGCAACAGCCTAAGCAGGGAAGCCCAGACTTCCCTCTCCCCAGCCACTTCGTCTAGCTCTTCCCGGGGGATCCCGAGGCGTTCCCAGTCCAGCCGGGAGACATAGTCTTCCCAACGTGTCCTGGGTCTTCCCCGTGGCCTCCTACCGGTTGGACGTGCCCTAAACACCTCCCTAGGGAGGCGTTCGGGTGGCATCCTGACCAGATGCCCGAACCACCTCATCTGGCTCCTCTCCATGTGGAGGAGCAGCGGCTTTACTTTGAGTTCCTCCCGGATGGCAGAGCTTCTCACCCTATCTCTAAGGGAGAGACCCGCCACCCGGCGGAGGAAACTCATTTCGGCCGCTTGTACCCGTGATCTTATCCTTTCGGTCATGACCCAAAGCTCATGACCATAGGTGAGGATGGGAACGTAGATCGAGCGGTAAATTGAGAGCTTTGCCTTCCGGCTCAGCTCCTTCTTCACCACAACGCATCGGTACAATGTCCGCATTACTGAAGACGCCGCACCGATCCGCCTGTCGATCTCACGATCCACTCTTCCCCCACTCGTGAACAAGACTCCTAGGTACTTGAACTCCTCCACTTGGGGCAGGGTCTCTTCCTCAACCCAGAGATGGCATTCCACCCTTTTCCGGGCGAGAACCATGGACTCGGACTTGGAGGTACTGATTGTCATTCTGGTCGCTTCACACTCGGCTGCGAACCGATCCAGTGAGAGCTGAATACCCCGGTCAGATGAAGCCATCAGGACCACATCATCTGCAAAAAGCAGAGACCTAATCCTGCGGTCACCAAACCGGAACCCCTCAACGCCTTGACTGCGCCTAGAAATTCTGTCCATAAAAGTTATGAACCGAATCGGTGACAAAGGACAGCCTTGGCGGAGTCCAACCCTCACTGGAAATGTGTTCGATTTACTGCCGGCAATGCGGACCAAGCTCTGACACTGATCGTACAGGGAGCGGACCGCCACAATAAGACAGTCCGATACCCCATACTCTCTGAGCACTCCCCACAGGACTTCCCGAGGGACACGGTCGAATGCCTTCTCCAAGTCCACAAAGCACATGTAGACTGGTTGGGCAAACTCCCATGCACCCTCAAGAACCCTGCCCAGAGTATAGCGCTCGTCCACAGTTCCACGACCAGGACGAAAACCACACTGTTCCTCCTGAATCCGAGGTTCGACTATCCGGTGTAGCCTCCTCTCCAGTACACCTGAATAAACCTTACCGGGAAGGCTGAGGAGTGTGATCCCACGATAGTTGGAACACACCCTCCGGTCCCCCTTCTTAAAGAGAGGGACCACCACCCCGGTCTGCCAATCCAGAGGTACGGCCCCCGATGTCCACGCGATGCTGCAGTCTTGACAACCAAGACAGCCCCACAGCATCCAGAACCTTAAAGGGGAACATTGTCAACATTTCAAAAGGGTTAAAAACAATACAAATCAGTTCCCAGTGGCATGTTGTATTTTTGAAAGTTTTTTTCAAAATTTTACCGGTCTCTGAATATCCCTAAAAAAAGATTTAAAGTGCTAGATTTTTGCCATTTGCGATGCCACTATCCATTTCCCTGTGACGTCACACAGTGCTGCCAATGTAAACAAACAATAGCAGATAGCATAGCAAGATATAGCGACATTAGCTCGGATTCAGACTCGGATTTCAGCGACTTAAGCGATTCAACAGATTACGCATGTATTGAAACAGATGGTTGGAGTATGAAAATATTGAAGAAGAAACTGAAGCTATTGAGCGAATAGCTATTGATGCTATTCATAGCCATAGCATGGCCGAATAGCTGCGTTAGCATCGCCGGTAAAATGTGCGGACCAAACGATCAGGACTTTCGCATCTTTTGACACTGGAGCAACTTAAATCCGTCGATTGGTAAGTGTTTGTTTCGCATTAAATGTGGGTGGAAGGAAATGTAATATAGTTGCAAATGCATCTACAGGTTATCCATACATCTCTGTGCCATGTCTGCTTTAGCACCGCCGGTAAATAGCATGTTAGCATCGATTAGCGTAGCATGTTAGCATCGATTAGCTGGCAGTCAACATCAACAAAACTCACCTTTGTGATATCTGTGACTTTATCGTTACAAATGCATCTGCAGGTTATCCATACATATCTGTGCCATGTCTGCTTCAGCTCTGCCGGTAAATAGCATGTTAGCGTCAATTAGCGTAGCATGTTAGCATCGATTAACTGGCAGTCATGCCGTGACCAAATATGTCTGATTAGCACATAAGTCAACAACATCAACAAAACTCACTTTTGTGATTTTGTTGACTTAATGGTTGCAAATGCATCTGCAGGTTATCCATACATCTCTGTGCCATGTCTGCCTTAGCATCGCCGGTCAAATGTGGAGACACTCTGGCACATTCAATGGGGGTCTGGCGGCAGACACTTTGGCATCTTCGGGCCAGTGGTGCAACTTGAATCCCTCCCTGTTAGTGTTGTTACACCCTCCGACAACACACTGACGAGGTATGATGTCTCCAAGGTTCCAAAAAATACGGAAAATAACAAAGCTGAGACCCAATGTTCACATTGGGTTGAAAATGAAAATGGCGGGTGTGTTACCTCGGCGACGTCACATTCTGACGTCATCCCCTCCAGAGCGATAAACAGAAAGGCGTTTAATTTGCCAAAATTCACCCATTTAGAGTTCGCAAATCGGTTAAAAAAATAGATGGTCTTTTTTCTGCAACATCAAGGTATATATTGACGCTTACATAGGTCTGCTGATAATGTTCCCCTTTAAGGAACTCCGGGCGGATCTCATCCAGCCCTGGGGCCTTGCCACCGAGGAGCTTTTTAACTACCTCAGCGACCTCAGCCCCAGAAATAGGGGAGTCCACCACAGATTCTCCAGGCACTGCTTCCTCATAGAACGATGTGTTGGTGGGATTGAGGAGGTCTTTGAAGTATTCCTTCCACCTATCCACAACATCCGCAGTTGAGGTCAGCAGAACACCAGCCGCACCATACACGGTGTTGATAGTGCACTGCTTCCCCTTCCTGAGGCGGCGGACAGTCGTCCAGAATCGGTTAGTAAAATATTGGCTCTTAATTAGTCATTATTAAGTATTTATTAATGCTTTATTCTGGATGGCATTATTGTACAACCAGTAAGCCATTAACTAAGAGTTCACTTACCCTAACCCTAACCCCCGCTACAGCAGAGGATTGGGAGAATATCATGTGGTCAGATGGAACCAAAATAGAACTTTTTGGTATAAACTCAACTGGTCGTGTTTGGAGGAAGAAGAATACTGAGTTGCATCCCAAGAACACCATACCTACTGTGAAGCATGGGGGTGGAAAGATCATGCTTTGGGGCTGTTTTTCTGCTAAGGGGACAGGACGATTGCTCCGTGTTAAGGAAAGAATGAATGGGGCCATGTATCGTGAGATTTTCGAGCCAAAACCTCCTTCCATCAGTGAGAGCTTTGAATGGTTGAGCAAATACTTATTTTCCACCACAATTTACAAATAAATTATCTAAAATTCCTACAATGTGAATTCCTGGATTATTTTTTCACATTCTGTCTCTCACAGTTGAAGTGTACCTATGATGAAAATGACAGACCTCTGTCATCATTTGAGGTGGGAGAACTTGCACAATCGCTGGCTGACTAAATACTGTTTTGCCCCACTGTACATATATACATATATATAAACACACACACACACACACATAAGGAAAGCTCCACAAAGCACCCGGACCTCAGGAACAGGGTCCAGATGAGAAGTGGCAAGTGGGAGACGTGGAAGAGAATCGTATTGACAAGTTCCACTCAGGCAGCCTCCAGCAAAGCCATTAGCTGTGTTGTCCGCTCACGAGGGGAAGAATCTGCCCGGCTGAGATGTCCCTTCACCTCCAAGGAGTGTTGATGGGAGCGCCCTGCAACGCTAGCAAAAACAAGCCAGGAACCCAATCAAGGTGTAGTGGACCTTAAAAACACTGCAGATTTTTCCTGTCATCGACTAGGATTTTTGACGTTGGTGCTTAAAAAGTCTGTGGAGTTTTCTCGATCCACCAAGCATCGACATGACGGTTCATTCAGGTTTACAAGACTGTTTTATTTTGGCTTTGATTCTGTCTGTGTTGCTTTTCAGCAAGTGTCTGTTCGTCCCTGTCTTTCTCTCGCTCTCGCTCCAGCTCCAGCTCCAGCTCCAGCACCTCTCTCTTCCCCGTCTGCCTTTTAATAGACTGACATGTGATTAGATAACCAGGCCCAGGTGGGCCTTCTACGCACATGTCGTTGATCTCGAAGCCGGTCCTGGGGACAACCTGTTTCGCTGCAGGTCCGCAGGCCACCCCCCACCCCCAAACCCCCACAAAGTTGCACACATAATAATGTGAGAGTCCAGTCCATAGTGGATCTAACATAATAGTGTGAGAGTCCAGTCCATAGTGGATCATAGTGGATTTAGTTAATAGTGTTGGAGTCCAGTCCACAGTGGATCATAGTGGATCTAGTTAATAGTGTGAGAGTCTAGTCCATAGTGGATCATAGTGGATCTAGTTAATAGTGTGAGAGTCTAGTCTATAGTGGATCATAGTGTATCTAGTTAATAGTGTGAGAGTCTAGTCCATAGTGGATCATAGTGGATCTAGTTAATAGTGTGAGAGTCTAGTCCATAGTGGATCTAGTTAATAGTGTGAGAGTCCAGTCCATAGTGGATCTAGGTAATAGTGTGAGAGTCCAGTCCATAGTGGATCTAGTTAACATTGTGAGAGTCCAGTCATTAGTGGATCATAGTGGATCTAGGTAATAGTGTGAGAGTCCAGTCCATAGTGGATCGTAGTGGACCTAGGTAATAGTGTGAGAGTCCAGTCCATAGTTGATCTAGTTAATAGTGTGAGAGTCCAGTCCATAGTGGATCGTAGTGGACCTAGGTAATAGTGTGAGAGTCCAGTCCATAGTGGATCGAGTTAATAGTGTGAGAGTCCAGTCCATAGTGGATCTAGTTAATAGTGTGAGAGTCTAGTCCATAGTGGATCATTGTGGATCTAGTTAATAGTGTGAGAGTCTAGTCTATAGTGGATCATAGTGTATCTAGTTAATAGTGTGAGAGTCTAGTCCATAGTGGATCATAGTGGATCTAGTTAATAGTGTGAGAGTCTAGTCCATAGTGGATCATAGTGGATCTAGTTAATAGTGTGAGAGTCTAGTCTATAGTGGATCATAGTGTATCTAGTTAATAGTGTGAGAGTCTAGTCCATAGTGGATCATAGTGGATCTAGTTAATAGTGTGAGAGTCTAGTCCATAGTGGATCATAGTGGATCTAATTAATAGTGTGAGAGTCCAGTCCATAGTGGATCTAGGTAATAGTGTGAGAGTCCAGTCCATAGTGGATCTAGTTAACATTGTGAGAGTCCAGTCATTAGTGGATCATAGTGGATCTAGGTAATAGTGTGAGAGTCCAGTCCATAGTGGATCGTAGTGGACCTAGGTAATAGTGTGAGAGTCCAGTCCATAGTTGATCTAGTTAATAGTGTGAGAGTCCAGTCCATAGTGGATCGAGTTAATAGTGTGAGAGTCCAGTCCATAGTGGATCTAGTTAATAGTGTGAGAGTCTAGTCCATAGTGGATCTAACATAATAGTGTGAGAGTCCAGTCCATAGTGGATCATAGTGGATCTAGTTAATAGTGTGAGAGTCTAGTCTATAGTGGATCATAGTGGATCTAGTTAATAGTGTGAGAGTCTAGTCCATAGTGGATCATAGTGGATCTAGTTAATAGTGTGAGAGTCCAGTCCATAGTGGATCTAGGTAATAGTGTGAGAGTCCAGTCCATAGGGGATCATAGTGGATCTAGTTAATAGTGTGAGAGTCCAGTCCATAGTGGATCGTAGTGGACCTAGGTAATAGTGTGAGAGTCCAGTCCATAGTGGATCGAGTTAATAGTGAGAGAGTCCAGTCCATAGTGGATCTAGTTAATAGTGTGAGAGTCTAGTCCATAGTGGATCATAGTGGATCTAGTTAATAGTGTGAGAGTCTAGTCCATAGTGGATCATAGTGGATCTAGTTAATAGTGTGAGAGTCTAGTCCATAGTGGATCATAGTGGATCTAGTTAATAGTGTGAGAGTCCAGTCCATAGTGGATCTAGGTAATAGTGTGAGAGTCCAGTCCATAGGGGATCATAGTGGATCTAGTTAATAGTGTGAGAGTCCAGTCCATAGTGGATCGTAGTGGACCTAGGTAATAGTGTGAGAGTCCAGTCCATAGTTGATCTAGTTAATAGTGTGAGAGTCCAGTCCATAGTGGATCGTAGTGGACCTAGGTAATAGTGTGAGAGTCCAGTCCATAGTGGATCGAGTTAATAGTGTGAGAGTCCAGTCCATAGTGGATCTAGTTAATAGTGTGAGAGTCCAGTCCATAGTGGATCTAGTTAATAGTGTGAGAGTCCAGTCCATAGTGGATCTAACATAATAGTGTGAGAGTCCAGTCCATAGTGGATCTACTTAATAGTGTGAGAGTCCAGTCCATAGTGGATCTACTTAATAGTGTGAGAGTCCAGTCCATAGTGGATCTAACATAATAGTGTGAGAGTCCAGTCCATAGTGGATCTAGTTAATAGTGTGAGAGTCCAGTCCATAGTGGATCTAACATAATAGTGTGAGAGTCCAGTCCATAGTGGATCTACTTAATAGTGTGAGAGTCCAGTCCATAGTGGATCTAACATGATAGTGTGAGAGTCCAGTCCATAGTGGATCTAACATAATAGTGTGAGAGTCCAGTCCATAGTGGATCATAGTGGATTTAGTTAATAGTGTTGGAGTCCAGTCCACAGTGGATCATAGTGGATCTAGTTAATAGTGTGAGAGTCTAGTCCATAGTGGATCATAGTGGATCTAGTTAATAGTGTGAGAGTCTAGTCCATAGTGGATCATAGTGGATCTAGTTAATAGTGTGAGAGTCCAGTCCATAGTGGATCTAGGTAATAGTGTGGGAGTCCAGTCCATAGGGGATCATAGTGGATCTAGTTAATAGTGTGAGAGTCCAGTCCATAGTGGATCGTAGTGGACCTAGGTAATAGTGTGAGAGTCCAGTCCATAGTTGATCTAGTTAATAGTGTGAGAGTCCAGTCCATAGTGGATCGTAGTGGACCTAGGTAATAGTGTGAGAGTCCAGTCCATAGTGGATCGAGTTAATAGTGTGAGAGTCCAGTCCATAGTGGATCTAGTTAATAGTGTGAGAGTCCAGTCCATAGTGGATCTAGTTAATAGTGTGAGAGTCCAGTCCATAGTGGATCTAACATAATAGTGTGAGAGTCCAGTCCATAGTGGATCTAGTTAATAGTGTGAGAGTCCAGTCCATAGTGGATCTAGTTAATAGTGTGAGAGTCCAGTCCATAGTGGATCTAGTTAATAGTGTGAGAGTCCAGTCCATAGTGGATCTAACATAATAGTGTGAGAGTCCAGTCCATAGTGGATCTAACATAATAGTGTGAGAGTCCAGTCCATAGTGGATCTACTTAATAGTGTGAGAGTCCAGTCCATAGTGGATCTAACATAATAGTGTGAGAGTCCAGTCCATAGTGGATCTAACATAATAGTGTGAGAGTCCAGTCCATAGTGGATCATAGTGGATTTAGTTAATAGTGTTGGAGTAAAGTCCACAGTGGATCATAGTGGATCTAGTTAATAGTGTGAGAGTCTAGTCCATAGTGGATCATAGTGGATCTAGTTAATAGTGTGAGAGTCTAGTCTATAGTGGATCATAGTGTATCTAGTTAATAGTGTGAGAGTCTAGTCCATAGTGGATCATAGTGGATCTAGTTAATAGTGTGAGAGTCCAGTCCATAGTGGATCTAGGTAATAGTGTGAGAGTCCAGTCCATAGGGGATCATAGTGGATCTAGTTAATAGTGTGAGAGTCCAGTCCATAGTGGATCGTAGTGGACCTAGGTAATAGTGTGAGAGTCCAGTCCATAGTTGATCTAGTTAATAGTGTGAGAGTCCAGTCCATAGTGGATCGTAGTGGACCTAGGTAATAGTGTGAGAGTCCAGTCCATAGTGGATGGAGTTAATAGTGTGAGAGTCCAGTCCATAGTGGATCTAGTTAATAGTGTGAGAGTCCAGTCCATAGTGGATCTAACAAAATAGTGTGAGAGTCCAGTCCATAGTGGATCTAACATAATAGTGTGAGAGTCCAGTCCATAGTGGATCTAGTTAATAGTGTGAGAGTCCAGTCCATAGTGGATCTAACATAATAGTGTGAGAGTCCAGTCCATAGTGGATCTAACATAATAGTGTGAGAGTCCAGTCCATAGTGGATCTAGTTAATAGTGTGAGAGTCCAGTCCATAGTGGATCTAGTTAATAGTGTGAGAGTCCAGTCCATAGTGGATCTAACATAATAGTGTGAGAGTCCAGTCCATAGTGGATCTACTTAATAGTGTGAGAGTCCAGTCCATAGTGGATCTACTTAATAGTGTGAGAGTCCAGTCCATAGTGGATCTAACATAATAGTATGAGAGTCCAGTCCATAGTGGATCTAGTTAATAGTGTGAGAGTCCAGTCCATAGTGGATCTAACATAATAGTGTGAGAGTCCAGTCCATAGTGGATCTAGTTAATAGTGTGAGAGTCCAGTCCATAGTGGATCCAACATAATAGTGAGAGTCCAGTCCATAGTGGATCTAACATAATAGTGTGAGAGTCCAGTCCATAGTGGATCTAACATAATAGTGTGAGAGTCCAGTCCATAGTGGATCTAACATAATAGTGTGAGAGTCCAGTCCATAGTGGATCTAACATAATAGTGTGAGAGTCCAGTCCATAGTGGGGCCAGCAAGGGTTCATCTTGAGTGGAGACAAATCATGAGCACAGAGAGGGCTGTTTGTGATTGTGAAACATATCGTAGAGGTCGGTTCTTAGCGGTACCATCGACATATACTTCACCGGAGCCAGACGTGCAGGTTTACCAAAGTTTTAATGGTCATATATTTTTGCTCAAGTCTTTTTTCAGTAGAACGTGACTTTTCAGTCACGCTCGTATCCTCTCTCCCCTCCTGCTCCCGGCCCGCTTACTGTTAAAGACAAACGGTGTATTGCGGCGGCCTTTAGCAACATCAAACTCAGCCGATGTTTCCTTGTTTCATTGTTTAAATTCCCGAAAGATGACGGTGAAGCTTTACTATGGAACAGAGCGGTCAAGCGAACATGGTTACCGGCAATTTTAGGTGAGAAAATGGTGGTAAAAAGTCGGCTCTTACCGTAGACATGAGCTGAGAGCTTGCGTCGTTCCTCCTGCGGCTGCTGACTCTCTTGCCTCCTCCCACCGGCGGACCCCGACCGTCGGATGCTTACACCGTGGAGGAAGGAAAAAAAAAAATTCAGCCCGGCTGCCTTCGCCTCGTCGAGAAACAGGTCTTCTCTCAGAGAAGTGAAGTGTGAAGTCAATTATTTTCATATAGAGCTTTTCTCTAGTGACTCAAAGCGCTTTACATAGTGAAACCCAATATCTAAGTTACATTTAAACCAGAGTGGGTGGCACTGGGAGCAGGTGGGTAAAGTGTCTTGCTCAAGGACACAACGGCAGTGACTATGATGGCGGAAGCGGGAATCGAACCTGCAACCCTCAAGTTGCTGGCACGGCCACTCTACCAACCGAGCTATACCGGTATATCAGGTACGACCATATAATCTCACTAAAACACTAGTAACACAATAAGCAGATAAGGGATTTTCCAGAATTATCCTAGTAAATGTGTCTAATAACATCTGAATCGCTCCCACTGCCCTTGTCTTTTTTTCATTTCTTCTTCTAGTCCTTCACTCTCACTTTCCTCATCCACGAATCTTTCGTCCTCGCTCAAATTAATTGGGAAATCGTCGCTATCCCGGTCTGAATCGCTCTCGATGCTGGTGGCCATGATTGTAAACAATGTTCAGATGTGAGGAGCTCCACAACCCGTGACGTCACGCACACATCGTCTGCTACTTCCGGTACAGGCAAGGCTTTTTTATTAGCGACCAAAAGTTGCGATGTTCTCTACTAAATCCTTTCAGCAAAAATATGGCAATATGGCGAAATGATGAAGTATGACACATAGAATGGACCTGCTATCCCCGTTTAAATAAGAACATCTCATTTCAGTAGGACTTTAAGGCGGTCTGTCATAACATTTTTAGCATTCAATCAGATTTTATCATGAGGTTTTGTATTAGCTTTCCTAAAAATAGATATATCGGTCCCCAGACACATTTCTTGTTTTTCTAAATTTGGCCCCCGAGGCAAAATAATTGCCCAGGCCTGGTTTAAGGGTTTAGTAAGGGTTTAGACATGGCCTTAGTGCCGAAGCGGCCTTAATGACATGTGTGATTTCCAGGAAATTATAGCGCCATTGCATTTAGTCCTTCACTCTCACTTTCCTCATCCAGAAATCTTTCATCCTCGCTCAAACTTATGGGGAAATCGTCGCTTTCTCGGTCCGAATCGCTCTCGCTGCTGATGGCCATGATTATAAACAATGTTCAGATGTGAGGAGCTCCACAACCCGTGACGTCACGCGCACATCGTCTGCTACTTCCGGTACAGGCAAGGCTTTTTTATTAGCGACCAAAAGTTGCGATGTTCTCTACTAAATCCTTTCAGCAAAAATATGGCAATATGGCAAAATGATGAAGTATGACACATAGAATGGACCTGCTATCCCCGTTTAAATAAGAACATCTCATTTCAGTAGGCCTTTAAAGGTCAGTTATTGGAGAATTTATTTCAAAAAAAGGGTTACATAATGAAACAACATTCAGTTATTAACCACAACTTCATGCAGTAAATTAGTTTTTTATGTTAAAATTTGAATAGATTTAGCAAGAAATATGACTCATCTTATTATTTCTAAGCGTTCGCAGGCTACATGTGGTCTATATTGTGACTTTAAGGTTTTACTACTTACGTATAAAATACTACACGGTCTAGCTCCAGCCTATCTTGCCGATTGTATTGTACCATATGTCCCGGCAAGAAATCTGCCTTCAAAAGACTCCGGCTTATTAGTGATTCCTAGAGCCCCAAAAAAAGTCTGCGGGCTATAGAGCGTTTTCCGTTCGGGCTCCAGTACTCTGGAATGCCCTCCCGGTAACAGTTCGAGATGCTACCTCAGTAGAAGCATTTAAGTCTCACCTTAAAACTCATCTGTATACTCTAGCCTTTAAATAGACCTGCTTTTTAGACCAGTTGATTTGCCGCTTCTTTTCTTTCTCCTATGTCCCCCCCCTCCCTTGTGGAGGGGGTCCGGTCCGATGACCATGGATGAAGTACTGGCTGTCCAGAGTCGAGACCCAGGATGGACCGCTCGCCTGTGTATGGGTTGGGGACATCTCTACGCTGCTGATCCGCCTCCGCTTGAGATGGTTTCCTGTGGACGGGACTCTCGCTGCTGTCTTGGATCCGCTTTGAATTGAACTCTCGCGGCTGTGTTGGAGCCACTATGGATTGAACTTTCACAGTATCATGTTAGACCCGCTCCACATCCATTGCTTTCGTTCCCCTAGAGGGGGGGGGGGGGGGGGGTTGCCCACATCTGAGGTCCTCTCCAAGGTTTCTCATAGTCAGCATTGTCACTGGCGTCCCACTGGATGTGAATTCTCCCTGCCCACTGGGTGTGAGTTTTCCTTGCCCTTTTGTGGGTTCTTCCGAGGATGTCGTAGTCGTAATGATTTGTGCAGTCCTTTGAGACATTTGTGATTTGGGGCTATATAAATAAACATTGATTGATTGATTGATATAAAGTCCAAAACATATAATTTGAATGTTCATGAAGGAGAAAAATTCAATCATCTCCAAGCCTATTTACCAATTTCAAAAATACTGCTTTTTTTTTTTTTATATCCTCATCAGTGCAAGTCAATCCTCGCACTTGTTGTCTGCCCGATCAATTATTCCATTTTGCCGCCATCGGGTGCTGCGTCCCCTCTATCCTGCCTCTGCAGCCTCTCTGCGGGCTCCTGGTGGCGGGCACTCCACGGCGGCACGGTCGGGGCCCCGGCAGGTGTTCAGGCTTTCAACGGCTAAGGGTAATGTGCATCCAGCTACTACTCAGGCTTCCATAATCTGTTTAGCAAAGCCCAAGGCAGATGTGTCCTGCATCCCACCAATCCATCAGCTGGACCAAAGAAGCAACCACAAAGATGCAAGAAAGACGGCGATGTGTCGGTTGTACATACAAACCCCGTTTCCATATGAGTTGGGAAATTGTGTTAGATGTAAATATAAACAGAATACAATGATTTGCAAATCCTTTTCAAGCCATATTCAGTTGAATATGCTACAAAGACAACATATTTGATGTTCAAACTCATAAAACATTTTTTTTTGTGCAAATAATCATTAACGTTAGAATTTGATGCCAGCAACACGTGACAAAGAAGTTGGGAAAGGTGGCAATAAATACTGATAAAGTTGAGGAATGCTCATCAAACACTTATTTGGAACATCCCACAGGTGTGCAGGCTAATTGGGAACAGGTGGGTGCCATGATTGGGTATAAAAACAGCTTCCCAAAAAATGCTCAGTCTTTCACAAGAAAGGATGGGGCGAGGTACACCCCTTTGTCCACAACTGTGTGAGCAAATAGTCAAACAGTTTAAGAACAACCTTTCTCAAAGTGCAATTGCAAGAAATTTAGGGATTTCAACATCTACGCTCCATAATATCATCAAAAGGTTCAGAGAATCTGGAGAAATCACTCCACGTAAGCGGCATGGCCGGAAACCAACATTGAATGATCGTGACCTTCGATCCCTGTATCAAAAACCGACATCAATCTCTAAAGGATATCACCACATGGGCTCAGGAACACTTCGGAAAACCACTGTCACTAAATACAGTTTTTCGCTACATTTGTAAGTGCAAGTGAAAGCAAAAGCCATTTATCAACAACATCCAGAAACGCCGCCGGCTTCTCTGGGCTCGAGATCATCTAAGATGGACTGATGCAAAGTGGAAAAGTGTTCTGTGGTCTGACCAGTCCACATTTGAATTTTTTTGGGGAAATATATTCGACATCGTGTCATCCGGACTAAAGGGGAAGCGAACCATCCAGACTGTTATCAACGCAAAGTCCAAAAGCCAGCATCTGTGATGGTATGGGGGTGCATTAGTGCCCAAGGCATGGGTAACTTACACATCTGTGAAGGCACCATTAATGCTGAAAGGTACATACAGGTTTTGGAACAACATATGCTGCCATCTAAGCGCCGTCTTTTTCATGGACGCCCCTGCTTATTTCAGCAAGACAATGCCAAGCCACATTCAGCACGTGTTACAACAGCGTGGCTTCGTAGTAAAAGAGTGCGGGTACTTTCCTGGCCCGCCTGCAGTCCAGACCTGTCTCCCATGGAAAATGTGTGGCGCATTATGAAGCGTAAAATACGACAGCGGAGACCCCGGACTGTTGAAGGACTGAAGCTCTACATAAAACTGTTACGATTATATATATCTATATGTATATATATAGTTCAAGGGTGGACCCCGAGATGCAGAGAATGGAGGCAAGGTTAGCAATAGTGACAAAAGAAAATATTTAATAAGTCAAAATGGTAACTAAGGAAGATGGGGCAAACGTGCACACCATGGGAAATATAACAAAGGTAGTCTCTCTCAGAGGCTGGCAGGGATAAGGCCAGGACGCACACAGCATGGCAAAACTAGTCGTCAAAACAAGGAGGCTAGAAAAAAACAAAACACAACGAGGTCAAAATACATGAATATACGAGAGCAACATACCAGGGTAGCTGAATGCGAGAGGAACATGTCAGAGTGGAGTTCAGGAACAATAGTCGGCAGGGACCAGCTGGCGGTGAAGCGCTTAGATACTACCGGGACCTGATTGGCAGCAGGTGTGCTTAGTGAGGGCCAATAGACCGGGGAAAAAGACTGACAAACCAGATGAGGAGGCAGGGAGAATACTACAAACACAACAAAAACAAGAATGGGAAAGAATTCCACTTTCAAAGCTTCAACAATTAGTTTCCTCAGTTCCCAAACGTTTATTGAGTGTTGTTAAAAGAAAAGGTGATGTAACACAGTGGTGAACATGCCCTTTCCCAACTACTTTGGCACGTGTTGCAGCCATGAAATTCTACGTTAATTATTATTTGCAAAAAAAAATGAAGTTTATGAGTTTGAACATCAAATATGTTGTCTTTGTAGCATATTCAACTGAATATGGGTTGAAAAGGATTTGCAAATCATTGTATTCAGTTTTTATTTACATCTAACACAATTTCCCAACTCATATGGAAACGGGGTTTGTAATGTTGATGCGTAGGACAGCTGAAGTTTTTAGTTGATGTCATTGTTCATGTTGTAATCCCTCCATGACACAACAGATTAAAGAGCGACCAAAGCGAGGCGGGAATTTGTCACGCCGGATGGAAAAGACAAGATCGTAATGCTTGCAACAGGATTTCCAGCCCGGGCGGCGTCGCATCCGCACGCCAACAATGCATTTGTCGACCCCTCTGTCCTCTCGTGACCCGGCGTTGCGTAGCGGCTGTTCTTCCGACGTGACGGGTCCTCCTCCCGACATGAAATAGACTGCTTCTGCTTTGAAGTTGAAGCGCAAGCAGGGCTGGCGTAATGCTGAATAAATGATGACGGCACCTTTGCCGCTCAAACTTTCACGCTTCAACCGCCTGCTGGGTTGGGTATCAAACGCTGGCTAAAGTTGTGCTTTTTAAAGGAAAAAATTTTGTCATTTGAGTTTGAGTCCATTGTCAGACAATCAGGTTTTGCAAGTATTCGTATGAAAAAGTCATTTTAACTTATATCACATGCAGGCCACTTAGTCCACACTGCAGAACGTCAGTGGTGAAAAAGAAGAACAAATTAAAGCTGCAACCAGCGATGGACGGGACTGAGTATAAATGGAAGTGGTTGAAGAGAAGGAAGTCTGGGATTCCCAGATATAAGTTAGAACAACACATTACTTTGTATTATATTGTAGTTTTTACCTTCCATAACGTTTTTTTACTGACAGATAGAAGTTAGAAAACCCCAATGCTAACCGCCCATTGAAAATACATGGGTACGGCTAGTAGCTACTATTAGCAAACAGATAGCCCTACCAACTCGGCGCATAAAAAGTGAAGATGGCCTTAAAACGCCACAACAGTCAGGCACCATATGTAAGTACCCAAAATAAAGACTCGACATACAAAGAAATTCGATCGGAGCAGAAACATAGGATTAAACGGGATTAAAACCCGATGCTAACCGCCCTTTATGTAAGTACCCATAATAAAGACTCGACATACAAACAAATTCGATCGGAGCAGAAATATAGGATTAAACGGGATTAAAACCCGATGCTAACCGCCCTTTGAAAATACATGGGTACGGCTAGTAGTTACTATTAGCAAACAGATGGATTTACCAACACGGCGCATAAAAACTGAGATGGCCTTAAAATGCCACAACAGTCAGGCACCATATGTAAGTACCCAAAATAAAGACTCGACATACAAAGAAATTCGATCGGAGCAGAAACATAGGATTGAACGGGATTAAAAGCCCGATGCTAACCGCCCTTTATGTAAGTGCCCATAATAAAGACTCGAAATAAAAACAAATTTGATCGGAGCAGAAATATAGGATTGAACGGGATTAAAACCCGATGCTAACCGCCCTTTGAAATTACATGGGTACGGCTAGTAGCTACTATTAGCAAACAGATATAGACCTACCAACTCGGCGCATAAAAAGTGAAGATGGCCTTAAAACGCCACAACAGTCAGGCACCATATGTAAGTACCCAAAATAAAGACTCGACATACAAAAA
This sequence comes from Nerophis ophidion, assembly GCF_033978795.1. NCBI lineage: Eukaryota > Metazoa > Chordata > Actinopteri > Syngnathiformes > Syngnathidae > Nerophis > Nerophis ophidion. Next base: position 47,735,130 of record NC_084624.1, read on the forward strand.
AATTCGATCGGAGCAGAAACATAGAATTAAACGGGATTAAAACCCGATGCTAACCGCCCATTGAAAATACATGGGTATGGCTAGTAGCTACTATTAGCAAACAGATAGACCTACCAACTCGGGGCATAAAAAGTGAAGATGGCCTTAAAACGCCACAACAGTCAGGCACCATATGTAAGTACCCAAAATAAAGACTCGACATACAAAGAAATTCGATCGGAGCAGAAACATAGGATTAAACGGGATTAAAACCCGATGCTGACCGCCCTTTATGTAAATGCCCAAAATAAAGACTCGACATACAAACAAATTAGATCTGAGCAGAAATATAGGATTAAACGGGATTAAAACCCGATGCTAACCGCCCTTTGAAAATACATGGGTACGGCTAGTAGCTACTATTAGCAAACAGATAGCCCTACCAACTCGGCGCATAAAAAGTGAAGATGGCCTTAAAACGCCACAACAGTCAGGCACCATATGTAAGTACCCAAAATAAAGACTCGACATACAAAAAAATTCGATCGGAGCAGAAACATAGAATTAAACGGGATTAAAACCCGATGCTAACCGCCCATTGAAAATACATGGGTATGGCTAGTAGCTACTATTAGCAAACAGATAGACCTACCAACTCGGGGCATAAAAAGTGAAGATGGCCTTAAAACGCCACAACAGTCAGGCACCATATGTAAGTACCCAAAATAAAGACTCGACATACAAAGAAATTCGATCGGAGCAGAAACATAGGATTAAACGGGATTAAAACCCGATGCTGACCGCCCTTTATGTAAATGCCCAAAATAAAGACTCGACATACAAACAAATTAGATCTGAGCAGAAATATAGGATTAAACGGGATTAAAACCCGATGCTAACCGCCCTTTGAAAATACATGGGTACGGCTAGTAGCTACTATTAGCAAACAGATAGCCCTACCAACTCGGCGCATAAAAAGTGAAGATGGCCTTAAAACGCCACAACAGTCAGGCACCATATGTAAGTACTCAAAATAAAGACTCGACATACAAACAAATTCGATCGGAGCAGAAACATAGGATTGAACGGGATTAAAACCCGATGCTAACCGCCCTTTATGTAAGTACCCATAATAAAGACTCGACATACAAACAAATTCGATCGGAGCAGAAATATAGGATTAAACGGGATTAAAACCCGATGCTAACCGCCCTTTGAAAATACATGGGTACGGCTAGTAGTTACTATTAGCAAACAGATGGATTTACCAACACGGAGAATAAAAACTGAGATGGCCTTAAAATGCCACAACAGTCAGGCACCATATGTAAGTACCCAAAATAAAGACTCGATATACAAACAAATTCGATCGGAGCAGAAACATAGGATTAAACGGGATTAAAACCCGATGCTAACCGCCCATTGAAAATACATGGGTACGGCTAGTAGCTACTATTAGCAAACAGATAGACCTACCAACTCGGCGCATAAAAAGTGAAGATGGCCTTAAAACGCCACAACAGTCAGGCACCATATGTAAGTACCCAAAATAAAGACTCGACATACAAAGAAATTCGATCGGAGCAGAAACATAGGATTAAACGGGATTAAAACCCGATGCTAACCGCCCATTGAAAATACATGGGTACGGCTAGTAGCTACCATTAGCAAACAGATAGACCTACCAACTCGGCGCATAAAAAGTGAAGATGGCCTTAAAACGCCACAACAGTCAGGCACCATATGTAAGTACCCAAAATAAAGACTCGACATACAAAGAAATTCGATCGGAGCAGAAACATAGGATTAAACGGGATTAAAACCCGATGCTAACCGCCCATTGAAAATACATGGGTACGGCTAGTAGCTACTATTAGCAAACAGATAGACCTACCAACTCGGCGCATAAAAAGTGAAGATGGCCTTAAAACGCCACAACAGTCAGGCACCATATGTAAGTACCCAAAATAAAGACTCGACATACAAAGAAATTCGATCGGAGCAGAAACATAGGATTAAACGGGATTAAAAACCCGATGCTAACCGCCCTTTATGTAAGTACCCATAATAAAGACTCGACATACAAAGAAATTCGATCGGAGCAGAAACATAGGATTAAACGGGATTAAAACCCGATGCTAACCGCCCTTTGAAAATACATGGGTACGGCTAGTAGCTACTATTAGCAAAAAGATAGACTTACCAACTCGGCGCATAAAAACTGAGATGGCCTTAAAATGCCACAACAGTCAGGCACCATATGTAAGTACCCAAAAATAGACTCGTCATACAAACAAATTCGATCGGAGCAGAAACATAGGATTAAACGGGATTAAAACCCGATGCTAACCGCCCTTTATGTAAGTACCCATAATAAAGACTCGACATACAAAGAAATTCGATCGGAGCAGAAACATAGGATTAAACGGGATTAAAACCCGATGCTAACCACCCATTGAAAATACATGGGTACGGCTAGTAGCTACTATTAGCAAACAGATAGACCTACCAACTCGGCGCATAAAAAGTGAAGATGGCCTTAAAACGCCACAACAGTCAGGCACCATATGTAAGTACCCAAAAATAAACTCGACATACAAAGAAATTCGATCGGAGCAGAAACATAGGATTAAACAGGATTAAAACCCGATGCTAACCGCCCTTTATGTAAGTACCCATAATAAAGACTCGACATACTGTACACAGAAATTCGATCGGAGCAGAAACATAGGATTAAACGGGTTTAAAACCCGATGTTAAGCGCCCATTTGGCTCTGCACCAGTCAACCAGATCAATCAATCAATCAATCAATCAATCAATCAATGTTTATTTATATAGCCCTAAATCACAAATGTCTCGAAGGACTGTACAAACCATTACGACTACGACATCTTCGAAAGAACCCACATAAGGGCAAGGAAAACTCACACCCAGTGGGCAGGGAGAATTCACATCCAGTGGGACGCCATTGACAATGATGACAATGAGAACCTTGGAGAGGACCTCATATTTAGGCACCCCCCCCCCCCCACCCCCCCTACCGTCTTCTGCCTGCTCCGCTGTTGAGGTCTTCACCTAATCTCTAGCTAGGGGGAAGTCAGGTACCAGGCATTTGCCAAGGGCCACCTGGGGCAACAGTAGTAAAGGGGTTCACCTCCTAGTGCCCCAAGACCCAATAACGGAGTCTCCACTGCCAGATCCTCCTGGAAGGGGTGTATCCCTTTATGGAGGATGCCTGTGCGTGACTTTGTTTAACGGGGGGAGACTGGTGCTCAGACAGTCACCACACGATCCTTGACAGAATCATGGTCAGGGTCCAGTGGCATTGAGTCCAAGACGACCGGGGACCCTTTTCTGCTGCAGCCTTCAACCGCCATCAAAGCCGTTGTGGTCGTTCTTAAATCTACCGTCTTCCGCCTGCTCCGCCGTTGAGGTCTTCACCGAATCCCTGGCTAGGGGGAAGTCAGGTATCAGGCCTTTTCCAAGGGCCACCTGGGGTAACAGTAGTAAAGGGGTTCACCTCCTGGTGCCCCAAGACCCCATAGAGGATTCTCCACTGCCGGATCCTCCTGGAAGGGGTGTATCCCTTTATGGAGGATGCCTGTGTGTGACTTTGTTTAACGTGGGGAGACCGGTGCACAGACAGTCACCACACGATCCTTGACAGAATCATGGTCATGGTCTAGTGGCATGGAGTCCAAGACGACCGGGGACCCTTTTCTGCCGCAGATTTCAACCGCCTTCACAGCCGTTGTGGTCGTTATTAAACTACTGTCTCCCGCCTGCTCTGCCGTTGAGGTCTTCACCGAATCCCGAGCTAGGGGGAAGTCAGGTACCAGGCCTTTGCGAAGGGCCACCTGGGGTAACAGTAGTAAAGGGGTTCCCCCCTAGTGCCCCAAGACCCAATAGAAGAGTCTCCTCTGCCGGATCCTCCTGGAAGTGGTGTATCCCTTTATGGAGGATGCCTGTGCGTGACTTTGTTTAACGGGGGGAGACCGGTGCACAGACAGTCACCACACGATCCTTGACAGAATCATGGTCAGGGTCCAGTGGCATGGAGTCCAAGACGACCGGGGACCCTTTTCTGCTGCAGCCTTCAACCGCCATGGCAGCCGTTGTGGTCGTTCTTAAATCTACCGTCTTCCGCCTGCTCTGCCGTTGAGGTCTTCACCGAATCCCTGGCTAGGGGGAAGTCAGGTATCAGGCCTTTTCCAAGGGCCACCTGGGGTAACAGTAGTAAAGGGGTTCACTTCCTAGTGCCCCAAAACCCCATATAGGAGCCTTCTCCTTTAACGTCATGCCCAGGACACTTTGCATTACAAATGGTGGGTGCATGTGCATGTACGAACCAGTCTGCCCCACAACAAAAATATAGAGAAAAATTAGCTTATTGACTGCAGTTTCGGCCGACGATGGCGAACTTGTGCAAAGAACTTCGGGTACATTTCTAACAAATATGGATATTTTTTTTCCCAATTAAATAAACATTGGCAAGAAGAACAAATCTTAATCTGCCAGGAAACGAGTTTAACGTTGAAAAACTTATTGGGGTGTTACCATTTAGTGGTCAATTGCACGGAATATGTACTGTACTGTGCCATCTACTAATAAAAGTATCAATCAATCAGTCAATCAATCAAATGCTCTTTCACGTTAACAAATGGCTATTTAGCTCCCCGAGATCGAATTGTTTCTTACAGCCAAGCAACGAGCTACATTTCATTTAGTACAGTGTTTCCCTTGATGCTCTAATGCCTCCTAAATTGTTTATGGGCCCGTTTAATTTGCAGGCCAGAAATCCCAATAAACACTCTTGGTGCGCTGACGAGCAATTATACGTTTGGCTAAATAGATAATGGCTCGCTCTTTAACGATGGATTAGTGACGGGGAAATGAAAGCGAAAGCCTGTAGGAGTCGTAGTCCTTTCATCGCATCCAATGAGTTATTTATTACTTTGTTTATGTCCTCACAAAATGTTGCCAAAACACGCTGGTTATTTTTTTTTTTTGCTATTGATTAGCCTTTAAGCTACTTACACGTCCAGCATATTTTTTTGGATGCATTGTTGTTTGATTTTGATTTCAACTTATTTATACTTAGTAAAAATTGCAATCGGTATACAGTCATTCTTATAAAATTACATATATCTTACTGACCTTGTTTTTGCTCTATTTATTTATTCTATTGAAATTATTTATATATCACCGTGTTGTCCTACTGGTAGTGAGGAGATTTGGGCAGCAGGCAGTTGAAAGGGAAGGACGGTGACATCGTAGGGGGCCAAATGCTGTGGTAATCGATTGTCTCTCTTTGGCCTGACAGAGGGCTGATGGTAAGCAGGTGATGTCTCCATAGTGTTTGATAGTGGAACTCTATCCGGCTCAAAGGACCAACATTAGGAAGGGATAGTAGTTCTTTTTTGGGTTGGGACACGATGGACAGATTCCGGCCAGAGAATCCTTAAATGACTACTGCAACACACTTCTTGTCAGGATCCCCAGCAAGAACTTCCAGAAGCTGCAGTACATAGAAAATAGTGCTGCGAGGATTCTGATGAGAGTGCGGAAACATGACCATATCACACCAACTCTCAAATCCCTTCACTGGCTTCCTGTTCCGTTCAGGATTGAATTCAAAATCTCCCTACTAACTCACCAGTGCCTCCATGGAAATGCCCCCCTCTACCTCAAGGAACTGCTCACCCCCAAATCCTCCACACGACACCTCCGCTCCATACAGGCTAACCTCCTCCAACCTCCACGGACAAAGCTTCGAACAATGGGAGACCGGGCTTTCTGCTCCGCTGCTCTCAGTCCGTGGAACGCTCTCCCTGACCACCTGAGGGCACCTCAGACTGTGGATGCTTTTAAAAAAGGCTTAAAAACCCGTCTTTTAAAAAAAGCCTTTCTATAGACATGCATGCTGGTTTTTAGCCTTTGGGGCTGTTTAAGGGCTGTCTCCCTTAGAGATAGGGTGAGAAGCTCTGCCATCCGGGAGGGACTCAAAGTAAATCCGCTGCTCCTTCACATCGAGAGGAGCCAGATGAGGTGGTTCGGGCATCTGGTCAGGATGCCACCCGAACACCTCCCTAGGGAGGTGTTTAGGGCACGTCCAACCGGTAGGAGGCCACGGGGAAGACCCAGGACACGTTGGGTAGACTATGTCTCCCGGCTGGCCTGGGAACGCCTCGGGATCCCCCGGGAAGAGCTAGACGAAGTGGCTGGGGAGAGGGAAGTCTGGGTTTCCCTGCTTAGGCTGTTGCCCCCACGACCCGACCTCGGATAAGCGGAAGATGATGGATGGATGGATGGGGCTGTTTCTAGTTTTATATTTTATTTATCTTTATTATTACTATTTTTTACACTGTGGTTCTTTGAGGTTGTTTGCTCAATGTAAAGTGCTTTTTACAAATAAAATCTATTATTATTATTATTGTTATTATCTTTATTGTTTTCGTCGTCAACGCACACAAGACCGACTGCCACCATTAATTGAAACCGGTGTTAATTTTGACAGCAAAATTGGATTTAGTTTTAGTCATCGTCTTTTGACTAAAATGTAATTTAGTTTTAGTCATAATTCAGTTATTTAAATAGTTTTAGTTTCAGTCGGCGAAATGTCATAAGATTATAGTCGACGAAAACTACAGTCGATTTAGTCGACTAAAGGGTAATATGTAAACTTTCCCTTCAATTTCTGAAAGTCAAAGCAAAACAGCGGAAATATCACCCATACAAGTCGTATTTCGATGAAAATCATGTCTCAAGTTGAGTATTTCACGAGTAAGACGTGTAATACACGGGATAACGTCGAGTGAGTTGTATGTTGTGGAAAATGCTTACCTGTGTGTGGATTTCGGGGTGATTCTTTAGATTAGATCGTACTTTATTTATTCCTTCAGGAAAACTTAAATTTTCAGCACAATCCCATTTAAGATCAGACAAAACATTTCAGGGAGACAGAACAGGATCGCTGACAGGTCTGCAGGCTTCCAGCGCCCCTTACAAAAAAGATGAGATACAAGTAAACAAATCGGGGGGATGGGAGAAAAAAATAGAAGATTAAAATAAGATAAAATAAAATAAAACAAATCGGTCTAAGCCTGGGCCCTGGAGAGGGGATCCAGACTGAGGCCAAGGGGAAAAAACAACTCATAGCCATAGTACACATCCCTCTCACATGTGTGTAAGAGGGAAACATCAAAGAACACAGAGGACATTAAAGACATTAAAGCAGCAGATACAAGCAGAAACTTCTACATACAGCTATGAATAAAAAGTAAAAGAAACATATCCACTGTGGTGGCCTCTGCGCTGTTCCACGCCATCGTCCCCTGGGGTGGAGGGAGCATGGCCAGAGACAGGAGCAGACCCAACAAAGCAACCAAGACAGCCGACTCCACTCTCGGCCGCCAACCAACTCTAGGCAAGTGTCAAGTCCGCATGGATGAGCGAAGATACGTCCAAGGAGACTCAGGGGTCCGACACCTGCTCACCCAGCCAAGACACCGTAATGGATGAAGTACTGGCTGTCCAGAGTCGAGACCCAGGATGGACCGCTCGCCTGTGTATCGGTTGGGGACATCTCTACGCTGCTGATCCAATCCAATCCAATCCAATCCACTTTATTTACATAGCACATTTAAACAACAATAACGTTTCCAAAGTGCTGCACAGCCATGTTAAAAACAATTGTAAAAAATAAATAAAAAATAAATAAAATAAAATTTAAAAAAAGTATATATATATATTATGCTCCACCAATGACTGAATAAAAACCAAAAATAAATAAATATAAACCAATAAAAACAATATAAAAACAAATATGATTAAAAAATATTTTAAAGGGTAAAACCAATTAAAACAGTAAAATAGAAATCAAAGTGTATAAAAACCACAGAGGACAACAGAGGACCACACAACTCACGTAGTGTTAAAAGCCAAAGAATAAAATCAATCAATCAATCAATGTTTATTTATATAGCCCCAAATCACAAATGTCTCAAAGGACTGCACAAATCATTACGACTACAACATCCTCGGAAGAACCCACAAAAAAGTGTGTCTTAAGAAGAGACTTAAAAGAGTCCACTGTGGAAGCAGTTTGAACATGGAGGGGCGGAGTGTTCCAGAGCTTAGGGCCGACCACAGAGAAGGCCCTGTCTCCCCTGGTCTTAAGTCTGGTCTTGGGCACCACGAGCTGGAACTGGCTCTCGGACCTCAGAGCGCGCGCAGGGATGTAAATTTGGATGAGGTCCGAGATATATTGAGGTGCCAGTCCATGTAAAGATTTAAAAACAAACAGCAATGTTTTAAATTCAATTTTAAAATGAACAGGGAGCCAGTGCAAACTCTGAAGAATTGGGGTTATATGCTGGCGTTTCCTGGCCCCTGTTAAAAGTCCTGCTGCCGCGTTCTGGACTAACTGCAACCGGGAGAGAGCTTTTTGGCTAATGCCAGCATAAAGTGCATTGCAGTAGTCCAGGCCACTTGAAATAAAAGCATGCACCACTTGTTCAAAAAGGTTAAAAGATAAAAACGGTTTAACCTTTACTAAAAGACGAAGGTGATAAAAACACGATTTTAAAACGCCATTGACTTGTTTGTCTAGTTTAAAATGGCTGTCTATAGTGACGCCAAGGCTGGTGACTTTGGGACGCACATCATTTTGCAATGGTCCCAAGTCAGTGAGGGCCGGACCAAAAACTAAAATTTCCGTTTTTCCCTCATTCATTATTAAAAAATTCTGGGCTAACCAAGCCTTGACGTCACATAGACAGTTAAGAAGGGGTGTCAGGGGGCCGTGGCTTTTTGAAATCGGCATATAAATTTGGCAGTCATCTGCATAAAAGTGATAAAACACTCAATTTTTCTTAAAAATATCTCCAAGAGGGAGGAGATAAAGAGCGAACAGGATGGGGCCTAAAATAGATCCCTGGGGGACACCACAGTAAAGCGGGGCCGCCTCTGCTTGAGATGGTTTCCTGTGGACAGGACTCTCATTGCTGTCTTGGATCCGCTTTGAACTGAACTCTCGCGTCTGTGTTGGAGCCACTATGGATTGAACTTTCACAGTATCATGTTAGACCCGCTCCACATCCATTGCTTTCGGTCCCCTAGAGGGGGGGGGTTGCCCACATCTGAGGTCCTCTCCAAGGTTTCTCATAGTCAGCATTGTCACTGGCGTCCCACTGGATGTGAATTCTCCCTGCCCACTGGGTGTGAGTTTTCCTTGCCCTTTTGTGGGTTCTTCCGAGGATGTTGTAGTCGTAATGATTTGTGCAGTCCTTTGAGACATTTGTGATTTGGGGCTATATAAATAAACATTGATTGATTGATTGATATATAACTTAATAGTGACAAGCAAAGTCGAGTTTCAAATCATCCATCCGTCCATTTCCTACCGCTTGTCCCTTCTGGGGTCGCTGGAGCCAAACCCAGCTGCATTCGGGCCATCGCAGGGCCAACACAGATAGACAGACAACATTCACACACTAGGGCCAATTTAAGTGTTGCCAATCAACCTATCAATAATAATTAACAAATATCAATGGCGAATCAAATCAAATTTAAATAAAAATTGGGGGGGCCGGGTTTGGTGGTATATTGTGGCATCCAGGAAGAGTTAGTGCTGCAAGGGGTTCTGGGTATTACGTGTGTTATGGTGCAGATGTTCTCCCGAAACGTGTTTGTCATTCTTGTTTGGTGTGGCTTCACAGTGTGGCACATATTTGGAGCAGTGTTACTCGTTTATACGGCCACCCTCAGTGTGACCTGTATGGCTGTTGACCAAGTATGCGTTGCATTCATTCGTGTGTGTGTTAAAGCCTTAGACATTATGTGACTGGGCTGGCACGTTGTTTCGTATGGCGGAAAAGCGGACGTGACAACAGGTTGTAGAGGACGCTAAAGGCAGTGCCTTCGAGGCACGACCCAATATTGTTGTCCGGGTGGAAATTGGGAGAAATTCGGAAAAATTGTTGCCCCGGGAGATTTTCGGGAGGGGCAGTGAAATTCTGGAGTCTCTCGGGTAAATCGGGAGGGTTGGCAAATGCGTTGTTACAGCGACACCGCCCCTGAATAATACCGGTGGGCCAGCTCTAATCTTAATTTGATATTACCTCAGGGGCCAAATTTGGCCCGCGGGCCAGAGTTTGACACCCATGTGTTGGAACTACCAACTGCGCCCAACCCTTCACCAAATATCAACAAAAAGTTGTTAAAACCCCCTTCAAAACAAAGGTTTCCTAAAAAATGTCATTTTTCCTCTTTGAGCTGTAATGTGACCCCTCAAAATGCTTCAAAACTCACCAAACTGGACACACATCAGGACTGGTGAAAATTGCGATCTAATAAAAAACCAAACCCCAAAACTCCAAATTGTGCTCTAGCGCCCCCTAGGAATAAAACACTGACAAAACTGCTTTTGGGAAGAAAACACAGACAAAACTGCTTGTAACTTCTGCTAGGAATGTCGTAAAGGCATGAAACAAAAACTTCTATGTAGGTCTCACTTAGACCTACATTTCATAGATTGACATCTTTCAGCAAAAATCAACAAGAAGTCGGCAAATACCCCTTAAAAACTAAATTTTGTAAAAACCCGTCACCTTTTTTCAAACATTATCTCCTCTGAGCGCGTTTGTTGTGTCGGTTTCAAACTCGCACAAGAAAGGGATTGAACCCTTCTGATTAAAAGTCGACGAAAGAGGTTTTCCAACTGCTCTGGTTGTTATTTTACGAGCCTTCAAAGAACATCTGCGCTGAATCCATCTCAAGATGGCCGCTTAAAAGCAGGAAGCACCAGCGTGACCACACAATGCAGAGAAGGTAGGTAATGTGCGGGTAAAGATATGTTGACTGGGTGAGAGAAGGAGGCAACAGTTTGACTCCAGGATACAGGGAAGGTAGGTAATGTGCAGGTAAAGATATGTTGTCTGGGTGATGGCAGGAAGCACCAGCGTGTATGGGTGACAGAAAGAAGCACCAGTGTGACCCCAGGATGCAGAGAAGGTAGGTAATGTGCAGGTAAAAATATGTTGAATGGGTAAAGGCAGGAAACACCAGCGTGTATGGGTGACAGAAAGAAGCATCAGTGTGACCCCAGGATGCAGAGAAGGTAGGTAATTTCCGGGTAAAGATATGTTGACTGGGTGAGAGAAGGAGGCAACAGTTTGACTCCAGGATACAGGGAAGGTAGGTAATGTGCAGGTAAAGATATGTTGTCTGGGTGATGGCAGGAAGCACCAGCGTGTATGGGTGACAGAAAGAAGCACCAGTGTGACCCCAGGATGCAGGGAAGGTAGGTAATGTGCAGGTAAAGATATGTTGACTGGGTGAAAGAAGGAGGCAGCAGTTTGACTCCAGGATACAGAGAAGGTAGGTAAAGTGCAGGTAAAGATATGTTGTCTGGGTGATGGCAGGAAGCACCAGCGTGTATGGGTGACAGAAAGAAGCACCAGTGTGACCCCAGGATGCAGGGAAGGTAGGTAATGTGCAGGTAAAGATATGTTGTCTGGGTGATGGCAGGAAGCACCAGCGTGTATGGGTGACAGAAAGAAGCACCAGTGTGACCCCAGGATGCAGAGAAGGTAGGTAATGTGCAGGTAAAGATATGTTGTCTGGGTGATGGCAGGAAGCACCAGCGTGTATGGGTGACAGAAAGAAGCACCAGTGTGACCCCAGGATGCAGGGAAGGTAGGTAATGTGCAGGTAAAGATATGTTGACTGGGTGAAAGAAGAAGGCACCAGTTTGACTCCAGGATACAGAGAAGATAGGTAATGTGCAGGTAAAGATATATGTTGTCTGGGTGATA